>NC_090652.1:116627221-116829721 GCF_040937935.1 Hyperolius riggenbachi
GATGCACAAGAGGCACCACAGAGAAGGAAAAATAAATAGCTAAACAAACAAACGGCCCCCACCCACATCCAAGCAGAGAGCGCCCAGCCCAAAGCCATCCACACCCTCCACAAACTTCCACAGTGGGACAATCCAAAGCTCCACACCTCTCCATAAACTCCAAACTGTGCCAAAGCATCCAAACCACCACGACCAACCGGGCTGTGCCAACCAGCTCAACAAATGCAAAGCAACAGCTCTCCGCAGCCGGTCAGCGGTGAGCTCAGGCCGCGACAACAGCCTAGTGAGGACCTACGGCAGCACACCACAATCGCTCCCAGCCAGGAAAGGGCCACAAGGCCTTCCCCAAAAGCCTCCAAGTTCAAGGCGGGAAAGAACCCAAGGGTCACCACCAAGGCCACCCGGCGAGCCCAGGCTCCGCTAGCGCCAGGGCAAATAAATCCACCAGACACTGCACACCACCGGGCCCCGCAAATGCGGACCAAAGGAGGATGCCGCCTCTCCAAACAAGGTCTACAAGCTCGCCTGGCCCCTTCAAATGCTCATCCGAACAGGGAGGAAGACCTGCGGTCCCCTGTGTCGTGGGCAGATGAAGCAACAATTAAATTGTTTGAACACAATGATGTTTTTTTTTTTTTTTCATTTAATGTAAATCTAAAGAACACCATCCCCACTGTCAAACATGGTGGCGGAAACCTAATGCCCCGAGGCTACTCCTCAGCCAATGGACCATGGAACCCGACCCCAGCAAATGGCAGCCTGAAAAAAGAGCAGAACATGGGGACTCTCAACGATACCACCAGGCAATCTACAGAGCAGCCCGGCTCCGGGCACTAGTGGACATTTCAACATCATGTCAAAAACAAACAGCAAAAGTAGTGCAATATTAATCAACAGACAACAACACCAACATCTTGGAGTGGTCCAGCCAAGGCTCCGACCCAAATCCAACCGAGAATCCGTGGAGGGAGCCAAGAGATCAGGGTGATGGCAAAAAGACCCTCCACCCTGGAAGATTTCGAGCTCACTACCAGGGATAAAAGGGCAGACATACCTGTCCCACATGCAAAAAGCTGGTCTGCTATCATAGTAAGGCCTCGTTCACATCAGGGCCATTTCTGTGCGCTTTCCACAGCGCACTGCCCTGTGCGATCAGCAAGGTATTGATTTTCCATGTAACTAAATGTAGCTGGTTCACATCTATGCGCTGCGCTGAGCAGCGTTACAGAAACGTAGTGTTGCATGCATTTCTGTGCGTTCAGCTGGAAAGCGCACATCAATGCAAGTGAATGGGTCCACTTTTTTAGCGCATAGAAGCGCGTACAAGCGCATAGAAGCGCATGCGTTTTTTACCCCTAATTGGAGAAAAAAATACATTTACATACAAAAACAAAGTTTTATTGACAACTGCTGCTGCTACAGTAAGCAAAACGTGCTTTAAAGAAGCGCAGCGCAATGCATAGAAACGCGGACTAAAGCGCGCACAAGCGCATGCGTTTTTTACCATGCGCTTTAACACGCTTTTCAGCGCAGCAGATGTGAACGAGGCCTAAGCGTCTGGCCGCTACCATAGCCAGTAAAGGCCTCTCCATTGACCATTGAGAAGGGTGCAAACAATCCCGGACCGGACACTCTCCACTCAAATGCAGACAAAATCCGAGAAATACTCTCCCTGCACAACAGTGCCTCCCGCACACCGCCCCACCACACCCCGGGAGACACCCACACCACCCCCTGCCGAAACAAGCAAGCAAAAAAACAAAACAAGACAAAAACACCCTCCAGCTGACCAAAAGCAACCCCAAGTCAAGACCCACCACGGACACAAACAATCACGGGCAGCACCACACACTTATTTTTTTGCCAATTCCAACTGATACACATCCATACATCCATGCATTCTACATTCAACTTTTCATTCAAACTTAGATCACAGTCATATACACACATACACTGCGCTACTCTTCGGTCTCCCTCTTTTGATTTTTCCTCTCTCCTCTCTAGGGTTTCAGCACCCTGCAAATTTCTCTCATAGCTATGAGTTGATTTGAAACTATCTCATCCACATCCATCCCTGGGCTTTCACACAGCACTTCCATTCTCATAAGCCATTCAGAAAAGACTGGGGCTTCTGAGCTTTTCCAATATTTCGCTAATATGTTTTTAACCACTAAAGTGCCTATTTCCTTCAAAAATCTGCTCTCCCTGTTTTCTTCTTGGTCTGTTATACCCAGTATAGCAGTGGTGGCAAAAATGCAAAAGTTATGGTCTATAACACTCCTACCAAATTGGATAAATTCTTTCCAAAGGCTTTCGGCTATTGGACAATCCCACCACATGTGAACCTCCGTACCATTTCCCAATCCACATCTCCAGCATTTAATACCCTGATTAATCTCTGTTTCCGACTTTGCCTTGTATCCTGACCAAGCTTTATTCTAGATTGATTCCCGTTGCTGATCACTGCTTGTTCCTGACTTCGCCTTCGATTGGATTACCTGTTGCCGACTTTGCTTTGTACCTAGACTCGTCTGATTGCCGCCTGGATAGACCCCTGCTTGGTTAAGGACTTCCTTGAACTCTGCCAGAACCGACATTGGCTTGAACTGACCATGCTACCTGTAAAGTGTTTGAACTGCTTCACCAGCCTGCAGTCACCTGACTATCATCTGGACTGCCTCAGCCTTCAGGCCTCAAGTGACTATACTACTTGTGAATACTGTGCCTTGTATAATAACGACTGGTTTGTTTGGTGAATACTATCTGTCAGTCTGTATGCTACATCTACCTGCAGGGTTATTGTAGTTCTGACTTAGGTAGGCATTTGTGCAGGTGTTACGAGCTGGGCTATAGGTCAGTCATATGGGCATACAGCCTGACCTATAGTCATTGATCAGACTAGCCTGACAAAACTAAAGTTTGGTTTGTTTTCTCATTTATTATGCATATAGAATAATAATAATAATAAAAAAAGCAATTTTAAGTTGTTTCTAGCAGTGACCATCAGAAAAGCGTGTTAAAGCCACTTGCTAATCATTAGATTACTCCAGGTGCTGAAAAAGACAAGACATCTAGCTGTGTGCAGCTAATTTCTGTTGACATGTTCAAAATTGTTTTATTTCGTAATGGGTTCTGAATAATTTGGATCAGAACCTTAATCTTGCAGATGTGAACCACGTTGCTGCCTCTGGCCCTGGCGCTCCACGTCACGTTTCAACTCTCTGATACTTCCTCCTTCACAGCTAGCATGGAGAGCAGTGGCCAGAGGCATCAACAAGGGTAAATTACCACCTCCTGCCATAGTCTGCATGTGTAAGGTTCAAGTTCTGATCCAAATCATTTGGAACACCGTTACAAATTTGAACAGTATCTAACATGTCATCTCCACTGTTAATTACTCATACAGCATGCTTCATAAAGGTTGCAGTGAATTATACAATCTTAATTGTACAAATGTATTGTGCAGTCTTAATGTAGTACAGAGATGTCCAACATTTTTAGATCAAGGGCCATATTGCCATTCTTGAGGTTGCTGGGGGGGCTGTGACCGGATTTGTACTCTTTACTGCCCTAAGCCAGTGTCACCAGCCGCCACCCTTCAGTATAGATAGCGAGATAACCCCTCCCCCCTTTCCCTCCAGTATAGGTAGCCAGATGACTCCCTTAATCCCTCCTTTTCCCACCCCCTTTCAGTATAGATAGCCAGCTCGTCTTCACACCGCAGCAGCCAACAGTGTCACTCATTTCACCACTCGTCTCCAGTGCAGAAGCTTCATCTTCCTTTCAGTCTCAAAAGCTGCCCAACAACTGATGTTGCCTGTTGAGGATCGGCAATGATTGGGCAACATCGTTGGGCCGGCCTGTACAGCTGTGTATCTGACAACCCATTCTGTTGCTGTGTGTGTGTGTGTGGGGGGGGGGGGGGGAGGGTAGTGGGATGACAGCAGTGCGGTTGGGGGAGTGGCATCTTCAAAGAAGTTGGCCCTTGCTCAGTGCCAAGTGGCCGTTGCTGGTCAGGGGCTTCTGTACAGACTCCTGACCTCATTATTGGCCGCTTCGGATGACTTTAGTCAAGCGTGTGAACAAGGCTTAAGTTTTCGCTGTAAAATTGTACCTTCAGGCTAAAGTACAGGTCAATGATGGCTCTGTAAATTATTTTCAGCTCTTGTGTTGCATTTATGAATACATTTAATAAAACTGAATATTGCTTTTCATATGTTCAGTACAAACATTGCAATTTACTTGATTAAATTGCCTTTATTAGTTTATGTACATAAATTGCCTGTATATCGTTTTCCAGCCCTGAGCTCTCCATAAAACGTTGAACTGAAGTTTACGACATATGGAATATATATTACAGCACATAGTAGGTATATTTAATTTCACTTGTGTGTGTTTGCATAATCCATTCAGTGCACAGCATGACTCGAGTCTGCATCAGTGCTGGGGCATTGTGGGTAATAAAGAGGTACCACGCGGGGTGTGTAGATGATGCTACAATGTGGAGACATGCTGTTCAGATTCCTCTGTACATGAAAAAGAAAAAGTGAAAAGTTCAGTTATTAACAGCACAATCTTACTCATTCTCTGAATCTTATCTACTTTCCATGTTTGATAGGTGGTTAAACTGTCACTGAACAAGTCTCCCTCTCATAATAAGTAATATCTCAATAATCATAAAAACATATGTTAAAAAAAATGATAAAATCATTGTTGGGGTGTACACTGTATCTCAGCTTACAAAGCACAGCCTATCTAGTCTGCATTTAGCTGTGTAACACAGATTGGATGACAGTGTAGATAAGCTTGCCAACGAGATTGAACCATTTATTTGTGATTTATGCTACATGTGTATACTGGGGGTTCTTAGTGTATGCCAGGGTAAAGTTCCATAGAGTCTTGCGTAAACCAGATTTTACATGAACGAAGCAATGTTTTCCCAATGTACAGATTATCGTTATTGCTGTAGGTAAGTTCCCAGGGGCATAACAATAGACCCTACAAGGAATGCAGCCGGGGGGGGCGGGGGGGCAGAAGCCACAGGGGGCACCGTGGGGAGAGAAGATTCTTTCTCTGTCCTGAGAGACTGACAACTAAGGGCACAGAGAGAGAAAACTTTCTGCTCTTTGCACAATTGTTCTAATGACTACATCTGCTCAGTCACTGATAAGGTTTTGCAGACAAAGATTTGTAGATAGTCCCTACTCAGCATGCAGCAGGGTTTTGCGTACAGCGCTGCTCTACCCCTAGCCTCTCTACCCCTTCTCAAGTACTCTGTACTGTAGTGATGCTGGAGGAGCCAGTTCTGCTCCATCAGAGATGGACAGAGTGAGTGTAATAAGCTGAGGCTGGGAGCACACTCCCCTGTTGGTTTTCTGTATGCGTTTTTTGCATACCACATGTGTCTGTATGTGTGAAAACATGCATGTTTTATCACTAGAGATGTCCAGAACAGTTTGCATGCAAACTTATTTGCGCGAACAACGCAGGTTCGCATTTGCATCGGATCACGAACTTTATGCGGGTTCGACCCGCTCCTATACTACATCATTGGGCTAAACTTTGACCCTCTACATCACAATCAGCAGACAAATGGCAGCCAATCAGGCTGCACTTCCTCCTGGAGCCCCCCCCCCACCCCCCCCCCACCCCCCCCCCCCACCCCTTATATAAGGCAGCAGCATCGGCCATGTTCTCACTCTGTGTGCTGCAGTATTAGCGAGAGAAGGGAGAAACAATGGAGAGATAGGGGAAATGATAGTTGGGAGGTCTGTTAGCTTGCTACTTGCTGATATTTGTTGCTGAAAAGCTCCCCAAAACAGCTCTTTTGAGAGCTAATGTTCTTGTGATGTGTTTTTTTTTTTTTGTGTGGCCCACTGACACTGCATATACAGCTCTGTCTGTCGCAGCTGGCCCTTGCTAATTGCTATACTGTGCCAGGCCCAGCACATTCATTGCCTAGTGTGACTGCTGCACGCTGTTTTATATACCTGTCCGTGCATACCTTTCACTGCACCTGTGCGACCGCACGCTGTTTTATATACCAGTCCGTGCATACCTTTCCCTGCACCTGTGTGACCGCATGCTGTTTTATATACCAGTCAGTGCATACCTTTTCACTGCACCAGTGCGACCGCACGCTGTTTTATATACCAGCACGTGCATACCTTTTCAATGCACCTGTGTGACTGCACGCTGTTTTATATACCAGTCCGTGCATACCTTTTACTGCATCTGTGTGACCGCACGCTGTTTTATATACCAGCAGTCACTGCATACCGTTCACTGCACCTGTGTGACCACACGCTGTTTTAGATACCAGCAGTCAGTGCACACCTTTCACTGCATCTGTGTGACTGCACGCTGTTTTATATAGCAGTCACTGCATACCTTTCACTGCATTTGTGTGACCGCACACTGTTTTATATACCAGCAGTCAGTGCATCCATTTTCACTGCACCTGTGTGACTGCACAATGTTATACCAGCAGTCACTGCAACCTTTTCACTGCACCTGTGTGACTGCACATTGTTTTACCCGCAGTCACTGAATACCTTTCACTGCATCTGTGACTGCACATTGTATTATACCTGGTAGTCAGTGCATACCTTTAACTTGAATGGATGGCAGACTAGCCCTCCATAACAGATCCTCGTTAAAGGATTTCAAGTGTATTCATCTCATCATACAGCAGGGCCTCGAAAGAGTCCTCCTGTATTGTTATTTTTCATCACTACCTCCCTGAGTCGGGACTGGCTTCCCGTGCCTGCTGCCTTTCTTGGATGTGTGGTGGCAGCCGTTCCTGCTCCTCTGCCCACAGCAGCCAGGTGTCCGTTAAGGAAATGTTTGAGCGGAAGAAGCCAATGTCTGCCAGTCACCCCCTTGCCCGGCGTCTGTCAGCTGGCTTGGCGGAACTGTTATCTTGCTAGCTGTTACCATACCAGCTGGTGGACTCTGAGGCCTTCTGAAAATTTGTGGCGATTGGGACACCGCAGTGGAAGATATCAGGCCGCAATTATTTTTCTAAAAAGGCGATACCTAAACTGTACCGTGATGATGAAAGGCAAGTGGTATCATCTCTGGTACACAGCGTTGTGTCTGACCACAAATGCCTGATCTGCAAAGCACGGTAAGGACCGGGACATTACTTATACAGCACATTGGGTCCTTCCTTGGATGTGTGGTGGTAGCCGTTTCTCAGGCTCCCATTCCGGACCGGAATCGAACCCTGATTCCCCGGCCGTTACCCGTGGTCACCATGGTACTTAGAAAGTAATATAGAAAGTTTATCACACAGTTGAATGAGGCAGACTTGCCCTCCATAACAGATTCTCGTTGGAGGAACTGAACAGACAGCAGAAAAAGTAATTAAAAAAATTTATGTGAGGTTTAACAATGGTATAGAAAGAACCATCGAAAGTTGATAAGGCAGTCAGACATTACCTGACATCACTGGAAGGAAGAGCAATCTTGCCATGGTGCGCACCAGTCCAGCACGGCCATCACTACACAAACAGCTGTTTGCGGTGCATTACACAGGGAGTTTGGTCTGTCAATGTGAAGCAGTACACTAATTACACTACCTGATTGATGTATACACACACAAGATGTATTAAAGCACTTTTCCCCGGGACTTTTGGCAGGTATCCCACTCCGCCATGCCCCCCTACAGGTGTTAGACCCCTTGAAACATCTTTACCATCACTTTTGTGGCCAGAATTAGTGTTTGTAGTTTTGAAAGTTCGCCTGCCCATTGAAGTCTATCTACAGGCGATGTTCGCTGGTTCGCAAACTTTTGCGGAAGTTCGCGTTCACGGTTCGTGAACCAAAAAACGTGGGTTCACAACATCAACATAGATAAAATGTGTGCAGTGCTTTACTGCTGTCAGGTTTTATCAGCATGGGGAAAACACATTCAAGTGTGCACTAGCCAATTGAATAACATTGGTTCTCAATTTACCTGTGCAGAGAGTGATGGAAGGGGAATGGGGGAGGGCATCCAAAGTTCTGCAGGGGCGCAGTGATTTCTAGTTAAGCCCCTGTATGTTCCATATGCACATTCTGTTATGGTGAATTTAAGGCGTCCAGTGAAAAATGGCGCCGGTTAAATAATGGCGCCCGCTTCTGCCCGATATTAGTTTAAAACGATATGTTTAAAGCGATATTTATCGTTTTAAAGGTTAAAATAGTGCAGACCTTTTGAACGAAATGTATAGTTTTAAACTTGTTTTTTTTTTGTCCTGCCTGAACGATATTTATCGTTTTAAGCCCTGCTTTGCTGCCGTTTGGAAAATGTCTGCCCGCCGACTTTGATGTTTAATAGCAAAGCCCCCTTAAATGCCAAAAACACCAAATTTGCAGGGAATGTAAAGAAAAAAATTGTGAATAAGAGGAAAATTTTTTTTTTCAAAAAGACCTTACAGTTTTTGAGAAAATCGATTTTTAATATTCTCCTTCTGACCGTGGGAAAATTAAACGCCCGCCGACTTTAGCGGTTAATAGCAAAGTCCCTTTAAATGCCAGAAACCCTAAATGTGTAGGGAATGTTAAGAAGAACAGTGGGAACAAGAAGAAAAAAAAATTCAAAAATACCTTATAGTTTTTGAGAAAATCGATTTTAAATCTTCAAAGAGGAAAAAGTATCTATTTAAATTGCATGACATTTCTGCGGGAAACAATTCCCACCGACTTTAGCAGTTAATATCAAAGTCCCTTTAAATCCTAGCAAATCAGGAGGATCCCCATTGGTCGATGAGGAACCAATGGGGAGCCTTGGAGCCAAATTTTAAAGATTGCATTTGTGGGGTCTGCTGTCAATAAGATTGCATTTGTGGGTCTGCTGACAATCTCATAGCATTTGTGGGGTCTGCTGACAATCTCCTAGCATTTGTGGGGTCTGCTTCCAATAAGATTGCATGTGTGGGGTCTGCTGCCAATAAGATTGCATTTGTGGGGTCTGCTGCCAATAACATTGCATTTGTGGGGTCTGCTGCCAATCTCATAGCATTTGTGGGGTCTGCTGCCAATCTCATTGCATTTGTGGGGTCTGCTGCCAGTAAGATTGCATTTGTGGGGTCTGTTGCCAATAAGATTGCATTTGTGGGGTCTGCTGCCAATCTCATTGCATTTGTGGGGCCTGCTGCCAATCTCATTGCATTTGTGGGGTCTGCTGCCAATAAGATTGCATTTGTGGGGTCTGCTGCCAATAAGATTGCATTTGTGCGGTCTGCAGCTAATCTCATAGCATTTGTGGGGTCTGCTGCCAATCTCATTGCATTTGTGAGGTCTGCTGCCAATCTCATTGCATTTGTGGGGTCTGCTGCAAATCTCATTGCATTTGTGGGGTCTGCTGCCAATAAGATTGCATTTGTGGGGTCTGCTGCCAATAAGATTGCATTTGTGGGGTCTGCTGCCAATCTCATAGCATTTGTGGGGTCTGCTGCCCTCAGTTGCAGAGGCGGCCTTAGAGTATGCGGGGCCTGGGGAGAGTGTCATACGCGGGGCCTAGAGCCATAAGTGTAGGCCATGTACCATACCAACATGCTCACAGGCTTGTCCACCTCTAATGCAGTATTACTTATTATTGTTTCAAAACAATTACGTTTGTTAAAGGCCATTAAGCCAACCAATATACAGGGGATGGGTACTAAGCTGGCTGGGGAGCTAAGGATACGTAAAGGCTGGCTGGGGAACTTGGGATAGGTACAGGCTGGCTGGGGAGCTAGGGGTGTGTACCAGACTGGCTGGGGATAGGTGCTAGGCTGACTGGGGAGTGTGTCTGGATAGAGATACAAAGTTTGTATCTCTATCCAGATATGCTTCACAGCCAGCCTAGTACTATTCCCCAGCTCCTCAGTCAGCCTAGAAACCATCCCCAGCTTTCCAAGGTAGCCTAGCACCCATCTCCAGCTCACCCAGAAGAACAGGGTTCTCAGTGTGAGATGCAATGAGATTGGCAGCAGACCCCACAAATGCAATCTTATTGGCAGCAGACCCCACAAATGCAATCCTATTGGCAGCAGACCCCACAAATGCTATGAGATTGGCAGCAGACCCCACAAATGCAATCTTATTGGCAGCAGACCCCACAAATTCAATCTTATTGGCAGCAGACCCCACAAATGCAATCTTATTGGCAGCAGACTCCACAAATGCAATCTTATTGGCAGCAGACCCCACACATGCAATGAGATTGACAGCAGACCCCACAAATGCAATGAAATTGGCAGCAGACCCCACAAAAGCAATCTTATTGGCAGCAGACCCCACAAATGCAATGAGATTGGCAGCAGGCCCCACAAATGCAATGAGATTGGCAGCAGACCCCACAAATGCAATGAGATTGGCAGCAGACCCCACAAATGCAATGAGATTGGCAGCAGACCTCACAAATTCAATGAGATTGGCAGCAGACCCCACAAATGCAATCTTATTGGCAGCAGACCCCACAAATGCAATGAGATTGGCAGCAGGCCCCACAAATGCAATGAGATTGGCAGCAGACCCCACAAATGCAATCTTATTGGCAGCAGACCCCACAAATGCAATCTTATTGGCAGTAGACCCCACAAATGCAATGAGATTGGCAGCAGACCCCACAAATGCTATGAGATTGGCAGCAGACCCCATAAATGCTATGAGATTGGCAGCAGACCCCACAAATGCAATCTTATTGGCAGCAGACCCCACAAATGCAATCTTATTGGAAGCAGACCCCACAAATGCTATGGGATTGGCAGCAGACCCCACAAATGCAATCTTATTGACAGCAGAACCCACAAATGCAATCTTATTGGCAGCAGACCCCACAAATGCAATGAGATTGGCAGCAGACCCCACATGCTGGTGATGCTCACTCACCAGGCCAGGCAGCTTCCAGTCAGCTCTTCAAATACCGCAGAGTTCCGCTGGCTTGACTGACGTCTAGTGTTGTCCGGATCATGAACGATTCGGATCTTTGATCCGAATCTCTTTTGTGAGTCGAATCATCCGAATCATCAAAATGAGTGATTCGGATCGCAAAGGGGGTGGGGCCAGGAGCGGCACGCCTCCCTCTCAGCGAGCAGCTGGGGTCCTGGAAGCAGAGCAGAGATGGATCGCTGAGTTGGAGGGGAGCCAGCCTTGCAGGGACAGGTAGATCAGAGTGAGGGGACATCGGTGCCACTGCCAGATATGTGTAGAGCACACATACTGGCTATAATGTGCTGCTCATTATAGGCTATCCGTTCAGTAGTTGTGCACAGTGAACAAATTGGAAACTTTTGGCTCAGAAGCACAGCTCAGTAACTTTTTAGACAGCATGCTGGGCTAGGACAGGGGAAGGCACTGTGATTGCTGTGCAATATGATCCTCCTGCACTACTCTAAACAGCTGCACTTCAGTTCTGGGAATGCTTTGGGGAATGCTTTCTTTCACTGTGCGACGTTTGCATTCAAAGTATACAGATGAACATATAGGTGAAATATATGTAAAGCATATGACTGCAGCATGTGAGTATTGTGTGCAAACAAACATTTCTGCTCTCTGCTCGTCCCTCCTCCCTTCTCTGTCCACTCCCTGCCTGTTTCTGTCCACCATCTCCCCTTCTCTGTGTGTCCACCCCCCTCCCCTTCTCTGTCCACCACAGGGAAAGTCCTGTCCTGCTAGTCATTTCACCCCCAATGCTTCCCCAGTAAAATGATCCGAGATTCGGATCAAAGATCCGGATCTTTTCAATGATCTGATTCGAATCATTGAAAAGATCCGAACTTCCCATCTCTACTGACGTCATCACTGGCCGCAGCCACTAGTCCCTGCACTGCCATGGGGCGGAGCTAAAATACGCTGGCTGCGGCGACTGGATGAGGCGGCACACAGGACAAGCAATGTGATATAGAGATGTAACGCTAGAAGCGGGCAAGGAGGCGGCAGCGGCGCATTGATTTAAAATTAACACGATCTCCGTACCCGCTCCGTTGCACGTGTTTAAGGGAGCCAGAGAGCCATATGTCTGACCGCGGGGCCTCTTTCAGACGTGGGGCCTGGGTGACCGCCCCACTTGCCGCCCCCAAAGGCCGGCTCTGTCAGTTGCACAGATCTAACCACAGGCCTGATCTATGTAGAGTTCCAGATCTCAGTGAATTTCACTAGTATAACAAACCTTTGTGGATCTTTGTATCATACTAGACATCACTGGATTTCTGTACCATACTAGACATTAGTGGATCTCTGTACCATACTAAACGTCAGTTGAACTATGTACCATAATAGATGTCAGTAGATCTCTGTACCATACTAGATGTCAGTGGATCTCTGTACCACACTAGATGTCAGTGGATCTCTGTACCATACTAGATGTCAGTGGATCTCTGTACCATACTAGATGTCAGTGGATCTCTGTAGGGTACCACGCTCAGTGAGTCTCTGTACTGTACTAAACGTCAGTGAATCACTGTAAGGTACCAAATCTCAGGGAGTCTCTTTAGAATACCAAATCTTAATGGATCACTTTAGGGTACCAAACCTTAGTGAATCTTTGTTGACCATCAAATCTCAGTGAATCTTGGTAGGGTACTAATCTCTGTCAATCTCTGCAAAGTACAAAATCTGTCAATCTCTGCAGAGAACAAAATCTCTGTGAATCTATTTTGTGCAGGGTACCAAATGTATGGGACTCTTTGCAGGGTGCTAGTCATGGCATAGAGATAGGGGATGCAGAGGTTGTGATCACACCGAGGCCCTTGGGCCAGAGGGGCCCTCCTTTATCCATCTTATTAGCTTTTTATTGGTGCTCTGCAAGCTCTTTAGTTACGCCACTGGGTGCTAGAATGACACAAATCTTTGTAAGGTACCAAATTTCAGCAAATCTCTGAGTACCAAATCACAGTGGGTCTCTGTGGAATACAAGATTTCAGTGGATTTCTACAAATTACCAAAACTTAGTGAATCTTTGTAAACAGAGTAGACATTGAAAGCATTTGAGAAATAAGCCACTTTTATCTTGCATATTATTACTTGCCCATATTCCAGCATGTCAAATACACTTCCAAAACGTGTTATTTTAAATTAAGTTAATTTAATTTAAATTTAATCGCACATTTTTGTAAATGAAACAAAATGGCTATTCTTACAGGCTTTATTGTTTCAAATACTTCATGTAATTATTGTAAAAAA
The DNA here is from genome assembly GCF_040937935.1 of Hyperolius riggenbachi. NCBI lineage: Eukaryota > Metazoa > Chordata > Amphibia > Anura > Hyperoliidae > Hyperolius > Hyperolius riggenbachi. Next base: position 116,640,374 of record NC_090652.1, read on the forward strand.
ACCAAAAAAAAAAAAACCACATAAAATATATATTACATACAATGATATTTCATACTATAAAACACATTATTTCTAGAGAGATGTAAATAATAACAGTTTGGGATTTCTTAATATTTTATTTTATAGGCAGTTTACAGGAAAAATAGACATACTGTAAATGCAACAAATACAATCTTTTATAGCCACTGCTATATAGCGCCTCAAAATATATTGTTTGGCTATTCCCAGTCATAATAGTGCAACACATACCATATTTCATTTCTACTTGGGCATGTAGCAGATCATTATTCCCAGACTGAGCGTCTGTAGTGATGATCTCTAGGCAGGGGCAGAGCTAGAAATGACTGGGCCCCATAGCAAATTTTTTTTATCTCTACCCCCCCCCCCCCCACACGACCTTCCAACCCCACGGACCTTGGACCTCCCAGCCAAACATTCCTCCAGGACCCTCCACCCCAACATTCCCACACCCCTCTAAGTACAGTATAAGTAGCCAGGTCTATAGGTGTCCCCAGAATAGGTGGCCAGGGGTATAGATGTCCCAAGAACAGGTAGCCAGGAGTATATGTCCCCAGTATATGTAGTCAGGGGTATATGTGCCCAGTATATGTAGTCAGGGGTACATGTGCCCAGTATATGTAGTCAGGGGTATATGTACCCAGTATATGTAGGCAGGGGTATATGTGCCCAGTATGTAGTCAGGGGTATATATGCCCAGTATATGTAGTCAGGGGTATATATGCCCAGTATATGTAGCCAGAGGTATATATGCCCAGTATATGTAGCCAGAGGTATATATGCCCAGTATATGTAGCCAGAGGCATATGTCCCCAGTATATATAGGCAGGGGTATATGTGCCCAGTATATGTAGCCAGGGGCACTGGCGTAACAATAGGGCCTGCATCCCCTGCTCCCTGGGGCCCGCACGGGGCTGTTTTGTGGGGGCTGGAGGGGTGGCAGCATGAGGGGAAAGCCGTAGCCACAGTCGGCGGGGAGAGGGGAAGTTCCCCCCCTCTCCCTCACCTCGGGGCTCTCCCCTCTGCGCTCCTCTCCAGCTTAAATGTGTGTCCGTGAGCAGCGGCGGGCAGGAAACAGATACATACCTTCCGTGCGCTCCACCAGCCTGCGTTCCTCTCGCTAGCCTCTGAGTCAGAGGCTAGCGAGAGGAACGCACTGGCTGGAGTGCACGGAAGGTATGGATCTGTTTCCTGCCCGCCACTGCCCACGGACACACATTTAAGCTGGAGGGGAGAGCCCCGAGGTTAGGGAGAGGGGGGAACTTCCCCTCTCCCGACCGACTGTGGTCACGGCTTTCCCCTCATGGTGCCACCCCTCCAGCCCTTGCAGGGGGCCTAGTTACACCCCTGGCCAGTGGCATATGTGCCCAGTATATGTAGCCAGAGGTATATGTGCCCAGTATATGTAGCCAGAGGTATGTCCCCAGTATATGTAGGCAGGGGTAAATGTGCCCAGTATATGTAGGCAGAGGTATATGTGCCCAGTATATGTAGGCAGGGGTATATGTGCCCAGTATATGTAGCCAGGGGTATATGTCCCAGTGTATGTGGTCAGGTATATGTGCCCAGTAATTGTAGTCAGGGGTATACATCCCCAGTATATGTAGCTAGAGGTATATGTGCCCAGTATATGTAGTCAGGGGTATATGTGACCAGAATATGTAGGCAGGGGTATATGTGCCCAGTATATATAGCCAGGGGTATATGTGCCCAGTATATATAGCCAGGGGTATATGTGCCCAGTATATGTGCCCAGTATATGTAGGCAGGGGTATATGTGCCCAGTATATGTAGTCAGGGGTATATGTGCCCTGTATATGTAGCCAGGGGTATATGTGCCCAGTATATGTCCCCAGTATATGTAGTCAGGGGTATATGTGCCCAGTATATGTAGTCAGGGGTATATGTGCCCAGTATATGTAGTCAGGGGTATATGTGCCCAGTATATGTAGGCAGGGATGTCCCTAGTATATGTAGGCAGGGGTATATGTGCCCAGTATATGTAGTCAGGGGTATATGTGCCCAGTATATGTAGTCAGGGGTATATGTCCCCAGTATATGTAGCCAGAGATATATATGCCCAGTATATGTAGCCAGAGGTATATATGCCCAGTATATGTAGGCAGGGGTATATGTCCCTAGTATATGTATGCAGGGGTATATGTGCCCAGTATATCTAGTGAGGGGTATATGTGCCCAGTATATGTAGTCAGGGGTATATGTGCCCTGTATATGTAGCCAGAGGTATATATGCCCAGTATATGTAGCCAGGGGTATATGTCCCCAGTATATGTAGTCAGGGGTATATGTGCCTAGTATATGTAGTCAGGGGTATATGTGCCCAGTATATGTAGTCAGGAGTATATGTGCCCAGTATATGTAGGCAGGGGTATTTGTGCCCTGTATATGTAGCCAGGGGTATATAAGCCATGTATATGTAGCCAGGGGTATATGTGCAATGTATATGTAGCCAAGGGGTATATGTGCCCTGTATATGTAGTCAGGGGTATATGTGCCCTGTATATGTAGGCAGGGGTATATGTGCCCTGTATATGTAGGCAGGGGTATATGTGCCCTGTATATGTAGCCAAGGGTATATGTGCCCTGTATATGTAGTATATGTGCCCTGTATATGTAGTCGGGGGTATATGTGCCCTGTATATGTAGTCGGGGGTATATGTCCCCAGGATATGTAGGCAGGGGTATATGTAGTCGGGGGTATATGTCCCCAGTATATGTAGGCAGGGGTATATGTGCCCTGTATATGTAGGCAGGGGTATATGTGCCCAGTATATGTAGTCGGGGGTATATGTCCCCAGTATATGTAGGCAGGGGTATATGTAGCCAGGGGTATATGTCCCCAGTATATGTAGGCAGGGGTATATGTCCCCAGAATAGGTAGTCAGGTGTGCCCCCAGCAGGAGGGGAGCAGCGCAGAGAAGGAGAGCTGTGGGCACCATGGGGAAGGGGGCCATCTCCCCCCTCCTTCCCTCACCTTAGGGCTCTCTTTCCCTCGCTCTCCCCTCCAGAACTAACTCTTGTACGGGTGGCTAGCAGCGGGCGGAACTTACCTGCGTCTCGTTGCAGGCGTGGGATGATTTGCCGCTAGTCTAGTCTGATCCAGACCAGAGCAGCGGCACCAGATCAGAACTTCCGCCGCTGGAGCGAGACGGAGGTAAGTTCCGCCCCTCTGCCAAACGCCACTTAGTTCCAGAGAAGAGATAGAGGGAGGGAGAGCCCTAAGGTGAGGGAAGGGGAGGGGGAGATGGCCCCACTTCTCCGCCGCTGCTCACTACTCTCCCTCCACTGCGCTGCTCTCCTCCTGCTCAGAGGGGTCCGTTGGCAACACTGCTGCGGGCCCCCTGTGACGTAGGGCTCGGGCGGGCCCCATAGCAACAGCTATGGTTGCTATGGCGATTGTTACGCCCCTGTCTCTAGGACAGTTCGGGGGCCGATGCTGGTAATACGCAGTATCATGCAATAACAGAGTGATGCATCTATACAGCATAGGAGCCCTTAACTGCTCCCCTAACAGTCGCATCAAATTATCACTATGGGCAGCAGCTATTAAAGGTTTGTAAACATCTTAAGGCTAAGTACAAGTGAAACAAGAGATTAAAGTACCCCTTAATTTAGGGAAAACCTATTGGTTAAAGACCATGGTGGGCTAGATGACCTACTCCTGAGTGTGGTGCTGCTGCACGTTGTTTTCGGGGTCCCCCTCATTCCCTGCGCCCAGTCCTGTTATCTCCACAGCCACCCGGAAGTGCTTCTGAAGGGCACAAAACCATCATGAACTGCAGAGGCACAAGTTTCAAACGGCACCTGCACAGTGAAAAAAAAGCATTGCTTTAGCTATGCTTGAGCTATTCACAAGTGCACCTGCACAGTTCTCAATAGTACGGTGCCACTTGGGGGACAAGACAAGACATAGAACATTTACAGTGGCTTGCAAAAGTATTCGGCCCCCTAATTTTGTCAAATTACTGCCACAAACATGAATCAATTTTATTGGAATTCCACTTGAAAGACCAATACAAAGCGCTGTACACGTGAGAAGTGGAATGAAAATCATATATGATTCCAAACATTTTTTTTTTACAAATAAATAACTGCAAAGTGGGGTGTGCGTAATTATTTAGTCCCTTTTGGTCTGAGTGCAGTCAGTTGCCCATAGACATTGCCTGATGTGTGCTAATGACTAAATAGAGTGCACCTGTGTGTAATCTAATGTCAGTACAAATACAGCTGCTCTGTTACGGCCTCAAACGTTGTATAAGAGAATATTGGGAGCAACAACACCATGAAGTCCAAAGAACACACCAGACAGGTCAGGGATAAGGTTATTGAGAAATTTTAAGCAAGCTTAGGCTACAAAAAGATTTCCAAAGCCTTGAACATCCCATGGAGCACTGTTCAAGCGATCATTCAGAAATGGAAGGAGTATGTCACAACTGTAAACCTACCAAGACAAGGCCGTCTACCTAAACTCACAGGCCAAACAAGGAGAGCGCTGATCAGAAATGCAATCAAGAGGCCCATGGTGACTCTAGACGAGCTGCAGAGATCTACAGCTCAGGTGGCAGACTCTGTCCATAGGACAACTATTAGTAATGCACTGTACAAAGTTGGCCTTTATGGAAGAGTGGCAAGAAGAAAGGCATTGTTAACAGAAAGCATAAGAAGTACCGTTTGCAGTTTGCCACAAGCCATGTGGGGGACACAGCAACCATGTGGAAGAAGGTGCTCTGGTCAGATGAGACCAAAATGGAACTTTTTGGCCAAAATGCAAAACGCTATGTGTGGCGGAAAACTAACACTGCACATCACTCTGAACACACCATCCCCACTGTCAAATATGGTGGTGGCAGCATCATGCTCTGGGGGTGCTTCTCTTCAGCAGGGACAGGGAAGCTGGTCAGAGTTGATGGGAAAATGGATGTAGCCAAATACAGGGCAATCTTGGAAGAAAACCTCTTGGAGTCTGCAAAAGACTTGAGACTGGGGTGGAGGTTCACCTTCCAGCAGGACAACGACCCTAAACATAAAGCCAGGGTAACAATCGAATGGTTTAAAACAAAACATATCCATGTGTTAGAATGGCGCAGTCAAAGTCCAGATCTAAATCCAATCGAGAATCGGTGGCAAGATCTGAAAACTGCTGTTCACAAACGCTGTCCATCTAATCTGACTGAGCTGGAGCTGTTTTGCAAAGAAGAATGGGCAAGGATTTCAGTCTCTAGATGTGCAAAGCTGGTAGAGACATACCCTAAAAGACTGGCAGCTGTAATTGCAGCAAAAGGTGGTTCTACAAAGTATTGACTCAGGGGGCTGAATAATTATGCACAACCCACTTTGCAGTTATTGATTTGTAAAAAATGTTTGGAATCATGTATGATTTTCGTTCCACTTCTCTTGTGTACACCACTTTGTATTGGTCTTTCATGTGGAATTCCAATAAAATTGATTCATGTTTGCGGCAGAAATTTGACAAAATGTGGAAAACTTCAAGGGGGCTGAATACTTTTGCAAGCCACTGTGTATATGTATATATATATATATATATATATATTCACACAAAAAAACGACTACACCTCTCACATTTTTTTTTCATGGGACAACACTGAAGATATGACGTGATACAATGCAAAGTAGTCAGTGTGGAGCTTGTATATCAGTGTAAATTCACTGTCCCATGACAATAACACACGGCTATAAGTATCTAATCCCCTGACAACAAAAGTGAGTATACCCCAAGTGAAGAATGTCAGAAATTCCCAATTAGAAATTTTGCTTCCCTGTGGTCATGTTACTAGTTAGTGTTACAGGGTCTTGGGTATAAATGGGGGAAGGTGTTAATATGACATCTTCTATATCCCTCTCACTTAAGTCTAGAGATGGCCCGAACCTCCGATTTTAGGTTCGCGACCTTCCGCAAAAGGTTTGGTTCGCGCGAACTTCCGCAAACCGCAATAGACTTCAATGGGGATGCAAACTTTGAAAACTAGGAACATTTATGCTGGCCACAAAAGTGATGGAAAAGATGTTTCAAGAGGTCTAACACCTGGAGGGAGGCTTGGACGAGTGTGGCGCCAAAAGTCCCGGGGAAAAATCTGGATTGGACGCAAAGCAGCGTTTTAAGGGCAGAAATCACATGGAATCCTAAATTGCAGGACTAAAGTGCTTTCAAACATCTTGCATGTGTATACTTCAATCAGGGAGTGTAATTAGAGTACTTCTTCACACTGATCCACCAAACTCACTGTGTAACGCACCGCAAACAGCTGTTTGCTTAGTGACGGCCGTGCTGGACTGGTGCGCACCATGGCCAGAGTGCAGGCCGTGGCGGTGTTCAATGGACTTACCCTGAAAGGGTTAACCTGGACTTTTTGATGTCATTTGGTCAGCTGACCAAAGGGGGCGGGTCTTCCATGAAGGGTGTGGTGCACTGCTGTGCATAAGTATGTTGTGTTTTCACGTGGTTGCATGTACACAGAAAGGGGTCCGCCCCAAAACATGTTGTGTTTTGCTACTTGAATATAAACGCAAGTTTATTCGCCATTAGAGTGCCTCCTTCATTTATCTACTCGTGGCGGTGTTCAAGCCCATATGGTCGCCGGGCTGTGGTAGCTCAACAACAGTGACTGTCCAGCTGATCAAATTTGGTCTGTCCACAATGAAGCAACGACCTTATTATCTTTGGTGTGCCACCCCCCGAGACACTCATATAGCCGGCGGTCATTGCTTCATTGTGATACGCAAGGCCCTTCACCGCGGCAAGGTAATGATCACGAAGGGGAATGGGCACATGTACATGCCTTTTGTTTTGTTGTTGCAGCTGCACTGCAGCCAGAAAAATTAGGCAGGCATGTACACGCACCAGAAAAATTAGTATAGCGGCCGCTGCAAGCTGCGGCCTTAAAAATTCGAATCCGCCTGGAGTCCTGGACCCTGTTGATGGTGGCGGAGAATGCAAGCGGCCTGCAGGCAGAGATGCTGTGTGTGGGGACTGACTTAGTCTTCGGGCGGGCAGTAGCCCTCCAGGATCCATGCCTCATTAATTTTGATAAAGGTGAGGTACAGAACACTTTTGTGACTTAGGCGACTTCTCTTCTCAGTGACAATGCCTCCAGCTGCGCTGAAGGTCCTTTCTGACAGGACACTTGAGGCAGGGCAAGACAGAAGTTGAATGGCAAATTGGGACAGCTCTGGCCACAGGTCAAGCCTGCGCACCCAGTAGTCCAAGGGTTCATCGCTGCTCACAGTGTCTACATCCACACTTAAGGCCAGGTAGTCGGCTACCTGCCGGTCCAGGCATTGGTGGAGGTTGGATCCGGAAGTGCTAAGGCGAGGCGTTGGACTAAAGAATGTCCGCATGTCTGACATCACCATGAGATCACTGGAGCGTCCTGTCCTTGCCTGCGTGGACATGGGAGAAGGATTACTGGCAGCGGTACCTTTATTGCATTGTGCTGTGACATCACCCTTATACGCATTGTAAAGCATACTTGCCAGCTTGTTCTGCATGTGCTGCATTCTTTCTGCCTTCAGGTGACTTGGTAACATGTCCTCCTCTTTGTGTCTATACTGAGGGTCTAGTAGCGTGGCCACCCAGTACAGCTCATTCCCCTTGAGTTTTTTTACACGGGGGCATCTCAACAGGCTGGACAGCATGAAAGACGCCATCTGCACAAAGTTGGATCCAGACGTACTCTCCATCTCCTCTTGCTCTTCCTCAGTGACGTCAGATAAGTCCTGCTCCTCCCCCCAGCCACGAACAATACCACGGAGATGTTGAGCAGCACAAGCCCCCTGCGACGCCTGCTGCGGTTGATCTTCTGCCGCTGCCTCCTCCACAGAAACACATTCCTCATCATCCGAGTCTGACTCCTCTTCCACACACGACTCTTCCTCCTCCTCCCCCCTCTGTGCTACCGCAGGTGTTGAGGAAACATCTGGTTCTGATGTAAATTGCTCCCACAACTGTTCATGCCGTAACTTTTTCTCTTCACGCTCCTCCACAGCTTCATCCACCACTCTACGCACTGCACGCTCCCGGAAGTAAGCGTAGGGGATCAAGTCGCTGATGGTGCCTTCACTGCGACTCACCAGGTTGGTCACCTCCTCAAACGGCCGCATGAGCCTGCATGCATTTCGCATCAGTGTCCAGTTGTTGGGCCACAACATCCCCATCTCCCCAGATTGTGTCTTTCTACTGAAATTGTAAAGGTACTGGGTGACGGCTTTCTCCTGTTCTAGCAGGCGAGAGAACATGAGCAGGGTCGAATTCCAGTGAGTCGGGCTATCACATATCAAGCATCTCACCGGCAAGTTGTTTCTCTGCTGAATGTCCCCAAAGCGTGCCATGGCTGTGCAAGACCACCTGAAATGCCCACACAACTTTTTGGCCTGCTTCAGGACGTCCTCTAAGCCTGGGTACTTTGACACAAATCTTTGAATGACTAGATTCAGCACATGTGCCATGCTGGGTACATGTGTCAGCTTTCCAAAATTCAGAGCGGAAAGGAGATTGCTGCTGTTGTCACACACCACGTTGCCGATCTCCAGCTGGTGCGGGGTCAGCCACTGATCCACCTGTTTGTTAAGAGCAGCCAGGAGAGCTGCTCCAGTGTGACTCTCCGCTTTAAGGCAAGACATGTCTAAGATGGCATAACACCGTCGTACCTGGCATGCAGCATAGGCCCTGGGGAGATGGGGCTGTGTAGCTGGAGAGGAGATCGCGGCACCAGCCAAGGAGGAGGAGGATGACGACAGCGAAGAGGATGTAGCAGGCGGAGAGGATGTGGCAGGAGGCCTGCCTGCAAGCCGTGGAGGTGTCACAAGTTGGTCCGCTGCACAGCCACGTACTCCCTGCTTGCCATCAGTCACCAGGTTGACCCAATGGGCTGTGTAAGTAATGTAGCGGCCCTGACCATGCTTGGCAGACCAGGCATCCGTGGTCAGGTGGACCCTTGACCCAACGCTGTGTGCCAGAGATGACACCACTTGCCTCTCCACTTCACGGTGCAGTTTGGGTATCGCCTTTTTAGAGAAATAATCGCGGCCTGGCATCTTCCACTGCCGTGTCCCAATGGCCACAAATTTACAGAAGGCCTCAGAGTTCACCAGCTTGTATGGTAACAGCTGGCGAGCTAACAGTTCCGTCATGCCAGCTGTCAGAGGCCGGGCAAGGGGGTGACAGGCAGAAATTTGCTTCTTCCGCTCAAAGATTTCCTTCACGGACACCTGGCTGCTGTGGGCAGAGGAGCAGGAACCGGTCAAGGTCAGAGGCGGAGTGGAGGATGGTGGCTGTAAAGGTGCAAGGGAGAAAGCGGCTGAAGACGCTGCACCTGAAGGAGGAAGAGGAGAAGGAGGGTGGCTTTTCTTTTGTGTGCTACTTTTCCTCAGGTGCTCTTCCCATTGCAGTTTTTGCCTTTTCTCCAGCTGCCTTCGAAAGGCACTTGTCCCTACGTGAGTGTTGGCCTTTCCAAGACTCAATTTTTGGAGGCAGAGAGAACAGATGGCTTTGCTCCGATCTGAGGCAGACACACTAAAACATTTCCAAACCGCTGAGTCCCCCTGGGGTGATGGCACTATGGTGGCCTCAGCAGCTGACGTTGAAGGGCATGTTGGCTGGCTGTCCATAGGTGGTGATACATGGTGCCGGACACTGCCACCTGCTGTTTCTGACGACGAGCTCCCCCTGCTTCTTTCAGCAACTCGTCTCCTCCTACTCCTCTCTGACTCCCCCTCTGAACTGTCCCCCTGTTCATCGCCTGTATTGGGAACATACGTGGGATCCGTATCCTCGTCATCATCGTAATCATCCTGCCCAGCTTCGCTTGCCTCAGACACCTCCAAAACTGCACCAACAGCAGGTACTTCAAAATCCTCCTCTTCACACGTTACGTCCATAGTGTCGGACAGTCGCCTAACTCACACATATGAGGTGGTGTAACTTGCTTAGCGCCTTCATCTTGTTGTTGCAGTAGTGGCTGGGAATCAGTGATTTCACCACCAAATAACTCTTGCGAAGTGTCAAATACAGCGGATGTGGTGCTTGTAGTAGCGCTGGTGGCTGCGGGAGATGAGGTGTTCTGTGATAAATAGTCAACCACGTCCTGACAATCTTGGGAGTTGATGGCCCGTGCATTCTTCTGAGCACTGTACTTTGGGCCAGGGCTGCACTAAATCACATCAGCACGACCTCGCACAGATCTGCCGGTGACAGGTGGCCTTCCTCTGGGTCTTCCTCTACCTCTTCCTCTACCTGGTTTGTCCATTTTGTCCATCTCGGGGGGATGCTAGGTATATGCAGTGAGATGGGTTCACTGAACACAAAAGGTAGTTATATGCAGTGAGGTTTTGTCCGTTTTGTCCATATCGGGGGATGAAGTGAAAGATATGCACTGACTTGACTAATACAATGTGCTGTCACACAGGTGCAGTTAACAGGTATGCACGGAGTGGTATATCACACTGCATGCACTCACGTAGGTAGGTGGGTGCACTGAACACAACAGGTAGTTATATGCAGTGATGAGGTGGGTGCACTCAACACAACAGGTAGGTATATGCAGTGATGAGGTGGGTTCACTGAACACAACAGCTAGGTATATGCTGTGATGAGGTGGGTTCACTGAACACAACAGCTAGGTATATGCTGTTACGAGGTGGGTTCACTCAACACAACAGCTAGGTAAATGCAGTGATGAGGTGGGTGCACTGAACACAAAAGGTAGGTATATGCTGTGATGAGGTGGGTTCACTCAACACAACAGGTAGGTATATGCTGTGATGAGGTGGGTTCACTGAACACAAAAGGTAGGTATATGCTGTGATGAGGTGGGTTCACTGAACACAACAGCTAGGTATATGCAGTGATGAGGTGGGTTCACTGAACACAACAGCTAGGTATATGCTGTGATGAGGTGGGTTCACTGAACACAAAAGGTAGGTATATGCAGTGATGAGGTGTGTTCACTCAACACAAAAGGTAGGTATATATGCAGTGATGAGGTGGGTTCACTCAACAAAAAAGGTAGGTATATGCAATGATGAGGTGGGTTCACTAAACACAACAGGTACTAGGTATATGTAGTAGTGGGTATTACAATGTGCACCTGTCACACAGATAGTCACTGAATGTGCTGGGCCTGGCAGTGGCACACACACACAGTATGAATTAGGAAGGCTGTCTATGCAACACAAGTGTCAGTGAGTGACACACAGGAAAAAAAAGAGCTGTTGTGGGTGCTATTTTAGCAATAAGAATCAGCCAGGAGCAAGCTAACAAGCCAAGAGCCTAACTAATCTTTCCCTATGAGAGACAGTCTGCAGCAGCTGTCCCTTCTCTAATTAATGCGGGCACACGAGTGAGTGTAATGGCCGGCGGAGCCAGCCTTATATAAGGGGGGGGAGTGGCTCCAGGAGAGAGTGTAGCCTAATTGGCTACAATGTGCCTGCTGACTGTGATGTAGAGGGTCAAAGTTGACCCTAATGGCGCACTATGGGGGCGAATCGAACTTCCGCAAAAGTTCGCCTTCTCTTGCGAACACGAACCACCGAAAGTTCGCCTGGAACCATTCGCAGGTGAACCATTCGGGCCATCTCTAATTAAGTCCTTTGAACCAATACCAGTTACCTGGCTATACTGCTGAGCCTCTGCCTTTAATACCTTTAGCCATAGACACTGAACAAGCATGCAGCAGATCAGGTGTCGGTGACATGTTTGTCAAATCTGACAAGATTAGCTTCCTGCTTGTTTCTGATGTGAGTCAGTCACTACTGCAGCCAAATAGATAAGCAGGGCTGCCAGGGAACTGGCGTTGCTTAAATGGAAATAAATATGGCAGCTTCTATATACCTCTCACTTCAGTTGTCCATTAAATGTGGTGTTATCGCTCTCACACACTCTCACATACGGGTCACTGGAAGTTCAACATGGCACCTCATGGCAGAGGACTCTCTGAGGCTCTTGAAAAAAAAATGGTGTTGTTCTGCATAAAGATAGCCACCTAGGCATAAGAAGGTTGCCAACACCCGAAAACTGAGCTGCAGCATGGTGCCTAAGACCATACAGCAGTTTAAAGAGAACCCGAGGCTGGGTTCTGGGAATTAAATCCCCATACAGAGGCAGGCTGGGTCTGCCTATAGAGCCCAGCCTCTGTTGCTATATAGATCGCTCCTAAGCCCCCCCTGCGCTCTGTAATCCCCCATAACTCACAGCCGCACTGTGCGGCTGTGTTTACCTCTCCTCTGTCAGTCTCGGCTGCTCCCCCGCCTCCTGCATCGCTCCGGTCCCGCCCGCGTCCCTTCCCTCCAATCAGTGGCGAGGGAAGGGACGTGGGCGGGGACCAGAGCGATGCAGGAGGCGGGGAGCGGCGAGACTGACAGAGGAGAGGTAAACACAGCGTGCTCTGACAAGCTGCGTGTCAGCAGCGCGACTGTGTTTTATGGGGGATTACAGAGCGCGGGGGGGGGGGGGGGGGGCTTAGGGGCGATCTATATAGCAACAGAGGCTGGGCTCTATAGACAGACCCAGCCTCTGTATAGGGATTTTATTCTCAGAACCCCGCCTCGGGTTCTCTTTAAAGGGACAGGTTCCACTCAGAACAGGCCTCACCATGGTCCAACGATTTAGACATTAATTGCTGTATGTTGAGTTAGTTTGATAGGGCATCAATTTTATGCAGCTATACAAACCAGTGGCGTAACTACAAATCATGGGGGCCCCCAGCAAAACTTTAATGGGCCCCTTAATGGTCACACCTGTCCTCTTGCCTATCCTTAGTGATCCTCACAGCCTGAGGGCCCATCTTGCTAGGGTCATAAAACAAGTGTAGCCATCAGTATCTTCACACCCATAACATGTGAAGCCCCAGAAACACCTGATCTGGAGTATCGGAGGGAGAGTAGGTTAGTAGCTGGGGCCCTCCACACACCTCTGGGCCCTCCTGCAGTCTGGTCCCCTGTAGTTACACCCCTAATACAAACTGTACACTGACTACTTTACATTTAATTAAAGTGCAGGGCCGGATTTACCATAGGCACTGTAGGCACGTGCCTACCGGCGCCTGATGATGGAAAGGAGGCTCACTCCCCTAGTGCCGCTCTCCTTCCTTCCCTATGCAGAGTGCCGAGCAGAGCATAAATGAGAGGTTACTCACCCAGCACTCGGCATTCCACTGATGTCCCTTCAATCAGAGCACCTCTAGCTACTTAATACTGAGGGTGCCTCTGGCTACCTAATGCTAAGGGACACCTGTAGCTACCTATGACAGGCAAGGGAAGTAAGGGAGAAGTGACAGCTGGGACAGCCAGCACACTTGCAGTGCGGTTCAGCGGGAGTTTGTAGGTTCGTAGAGGGCGAAGTCTAGGGTGCCAGAAATGCGCCTTTATGCTCTTGTGATGTAATTCTGGGCCTGTCAAAGTGTCATATCTATAGTGTTGTCCGATGAAAAGATATAAGACGTACTTACTTTTGTGAGATACTATATATAGTGTAGGTGATGTTGCATAAATGCAGTATTTTACACACACACACACATATATATATATATATATATATATATATATATATATATATATATATATATATATGTGTGTGTGTGTGTATATACAGTGGTGTGAAAAACTATTTGCCCCCTTCCTGATTTCTTATTCTTTTGCATGTTTGTCACACTTAAATGTTTCTGCTCATCAAAAACCGTTAACTATTAGTCAAAGATAACATAATTGAACACAAAATACAGTTTTAAATGATGGTTTTTATTATTTAGTGAGAAAAAAACCTCCAAATCTACATGGCCCTGTGTGAAAAAGAAATTGCCCCCCTTGTTAAAAAATAACTTAACTGTGGTTTATCACACCTGAGTTCAATTTCTGTAGTCACCCCCAGGCCTGATTACTGACACACCTGTTTCAATCAAGAAATCTCTTCAGTAGGAGGATTAAAAATTTATATTTTTACCATATACAGTGGTTGACTGTTTTTGTAGGGGAGGCAGATCCACCAGTGCCGCCTACATTTTATTTGGTCTTAATTGGCATCATTTTTATTCTGTTGGCGCCTCTGTTTCTTTCATTTCTTTTTCACACAGCTCCATGTAGGTTTTGAGTTTTTTTTCTCACTAAATAATAAAAACCATCATTTAAAACTGCATTTTGTGTTCAATTATGTTATCTTTGAGTAATAGTTAACGTTTTTTGATGAGCAGAAACATTTAAGTGTGACAAACATGCAAAAGAATAAGAAATCAGGAAGGGGGCAAATAGTTTTTCACACCACTGTATGCTACATATTTTACACAAGCCTATTTGTTTACTTTGCAGAGCTAGTGTTCTTGAGGGTACCCAGTAATACATTTCTAAATGGATCCAAAGCTCATCTTTACACCTGTCCATGTGAATGTATGAATAAACTAATATGTTAAAATAATTAAGCCAATCACTGTATGTACATTGTTTAATTAATAAAAAACAAACTCTGTTCATATGACAGGGCGGTGCCATCGCTATTGGGCAGCCATCTTCTTAGCTTTGCTAAAATTGCAGAAAGGAGCATTGGGGGAGTCCGTATAGAGGTTTCCCACTGGGTCATGTCAAGAACAGTACACCTATAGGCTGCTGGAATGGTCTGCCCCCACCCACTGTCCTCATCCAGCACCAAAGAGCTCTGTGCAGTATATGTATCTTGCTGGAACAAGTCCTCATCCCCATCTGTGTGTTACTGATCAAGTTTTCAGCAACACACAGTGATGATGTGATCCGCAAGGACATCAGAGGTGCATAGGTGGCACTGTCTGCTGTCTCCACTCATGTTTTGTAGTTCAATGCCGAATTGCAGTGCACAGTTGCATGGATTTTTGTGCAACCCAGTGCGATTGCATTCATTATAATGAATAAAATCACAATGCATAGCTGAGAATCGCGTAGCAACGCAAGCGTTAAAGTAGGGACAAGGCCTTACACGCTACTTCAGGGAATTAGGAAAGGGTATGGCCTCAATGTAATACATCTACTGAACGCCAGCAGTAGTATGGACTATGGAGCTAGTCTAATGGGAGTGGAAGCGGCTGCAGCTCTGGGTGTGTCACCACTGTACTTCCCTGCATTTGCCTACTCTGCCTCCCTTTCTGCAGTCCCATTACAGAGCATACACTGAAAAATATGCTGGCAAATGAAGACTCTGTTGGCCATTGTAGTGCTTTAGTAACTACAACGGGACTGCGAAAAATTGGCCGCAGGAGTCCCAGTCCAGAAGAATGAGGAAGAGCGTGGGGGCTGGCAACCACAGACAGGATGGTGAGCAAGGTGAGTGAAGGAATTCCACGCCCTTTATATAGAAATGGTGTTGCTTCCTTTGGCAGGTATTTTCCTGATGTACAGAGAGATGCACCTCTCTGCACATGTTTAGGCAGCAGCCAGCAGCCACCAATTAGAAGCTTAGTAGTAGTAGCAGTAGGGTACTGAACCGGTACAATACCCTACTGCTACCGCTATGCTTGAAGATACCGCAATGTACCACACTTTCCTGGAACTAAAGAAAGACCTGAAGAAACTTGCACAACTGGACAGCAATTAGAAGCTGTCACTGTACCAGCAGCAGTACCAGACACTCATCAGCAGCCATCACTATTGTCACGGTCACTTACCTGTCTGGACGAGGCGGCTGGCACTTACGGATGCTGCAGGTGTTCTGGTGCATGCTGGTGGGTCCCTTACGGGTCCTGGCAGGGTGCACACTGGGCTCCGTGTGTGGCAGTGGAGACATCGGCGCTCGGCGACGCTGGTGTGATACTGTGCGCATGCGCGCCCGAAGGGCCGCCTGTTCATGCATCTTTTATGGGTTTGTGCGTGCGTTTGTTCGGCGTGATTGCGTCTGGTTGTCCGCGTCATCGCGTACGGACGTACGCGTCATAGCGTGCGTCCGTCGCGTCATCGCGTGCACCGGATGCGTCATTGCGTGCAGACGTTCGCGTCTTCCCGCCAAACTGCCTATTTAAGTCTGGAGAATGCCATCATTCAGTGCTGTAGTATTGCAGCTAGTTTTGGTGTGTGTTCCCGTGCGTGATCTTTGTATCTGCCTGTTCCTGATCTCATGTTGCTGACCCTGGCCTGGCTGACTTCCCGACTTGCTACCGACTCCTGCTACGTACGACTGCCCGCTCTGTTGCCGACCTCTACCTGTCTGAGTACCCGTCTGTTGCCGACCTCTGCCCGTCTGAGTACCCGTCTTGTTGCCGAACTTCTGCCTGTTCGCGGAACCGCCTCAGTATCTGCTCCTGCTTGGAATCAAGTCCTGAAACCCGCCTGGAAGCTGAGTCCTTGCACCTCCAGACTCAGCACGCGGGAGCGCTTCAGTTCCTGTCTGGTGACACCATTGGATCTGCTAGCGCTCCTGCCCCGTACTAGCTGTGGAACCCTGTTCCCATTCCAGGGTACAAAGCTAGTAAGTGGCAAGAGTAGCTGCCCTCAGCACATCGGTCTCCAGCTCCCAAGGTACGTCACAACTATGCCAGCAGTTGCCACTCACCAGCAGCCGTCACTATGCTAGCAGCAGTAACTGCCACTCACCAGCAACCACCAGTATTGTATGCCAGCAGTAACGGCAACTCACCAGCATTCGCTACTATATGCCAGCAGCAGTAACAGCCATCAGAACTGTGAAACGCACGCATGCAGCCTTCCGATGCTTAGAACGCAGAAGCGGAAGGAAGAGGTAATTCAGCTGCGGGAAGCTGCCACGCTGATGTACTATCTGGAGGGGGAGTGTGGACAGGGGGACCCAGATTAGGGAGAGGGGTCCGAACCCCCCTCCCCACCACTGTTCCTGCTGCCCCCCCTTCCTGGCTGCTAGCTCCTCCAGTGCTGTTCTCAAATTGCCCCCCCCCCCCCAGGCAAGCGCCGCCGGCAGACTTCCGCCGCCTGAGGACGATGCCTCACTTGGAGTCATGGGTAGGCTGGGCCTGTGTCCGCCTATCCATAATGCGAATCTCCCATTTTACCACATCATGGTGGAGACAACGCTTTCTTATGTGTTAGGGGAACATTATCTAATAACCTTTAAAGGACCACTCTCGCAAAAAAGGTGGGCAGTTAAAATCTGAAAGAACCGACAAGTTTTGGGCCAGTCCATCTCCTCATGGGTGATTCTCTGGGTTGTCTTTGTTTTTAACAGCATTTCCTGAAGAGCAGTTGCAAAGTCTAACTGACAAAATAGTGTGCAAGCGAGTAGAGAGGCTGGCTGGTATCCTACTATTTTGGCAGTTAAACTGCTGTTCAGGAAATGCTGTTGAAAGCAAAGAAAACCCTAAGAATCTCCCATGAGGAGATGGACTGGCCCAAAACCTGTCGGTTCTGTCAGATTTTAACTGCCTACCTTTTTTGCGATAATGGTCCTTTAACCACTTTGTCCTCCTTGACGTATAAAAACGTCAAGGAGGACAGGCGCGCTCCCGTGGCCGATCGCGTGCGTGCACACGCACTCCCGGCCGCGGATTCGGTAGCCCAGGAATCAATGTATCGGGCTATGGTGCCCGATCACTCATTCATCTCCCCCGCTGAAAAAGCTACAGCCGGAAGCTACGCTTTTTCTGAGACTATGTCCCTCTAAGCGTACATTGTACGCTTAGAGTGACGTCATGTAAACAAACTCGAGGTTGCCATCTTGTGGCCAAAGAGTAAAACTACATCTAAAAGTAAAAAAAAATTACATTACACACACTTTTCCCTAAATAAAACACTATTTACTTCCCCCTCCTCCCAAAAATACCCACATACAATGTTTAATAAAAAAAAAAAAAAACATTACAATAAAAAAAAAAAAAAAACACATAAATATTTACCTAAGGGTTTAACCACTTCACCACTGAGGGGTTTTACCCCCTGACCACCAGAGCAATTTTCACCTTTCAGCGCTCCTTCCATTCATTCGTCTATAACTTTATTATTACTTATCCCAATGAAATGAACTATATCTTGTTTTTTTTGCCACCAATTAGGCTTTCTTTAGGTGGGACATTATGCCAAGAATTATTTTATTCTAAATGTGTTTTAATGGGGAAATAGGAAAAAATGTGGGAAAAAATTATTATTTTTCAGTTTTCGGCCATTATAGTTTTTAAATAAAGCATGCTACTGTAATTAAAACCCATGAAATGTATTAACCCATTTGTCCCGGTTATAAAACCATTTAAATTATGTCCCTATCACAATGTTTGGCGACAATATTTTATTTGGAAATAAAGGTGCATTTTTTTCAGTTTTGCATCCATCCCTAATTACAAGCCCGCAGTTTATAAAGTAACAGTGTTATACCCTCTTGACATAAATATTTAAAAAGTTCAGTCCCTAAGGTAACTATTTATGTTTTTTTTTATTGTATTTTTTTTTTTTTTTAATTACAAAAAAAAAAATAAAAAAATTGGGGAGTGTGGGAGGTAATGAGTTACTTTATTGTGTAAATGTAATGTTTGTATATGTAAAATGCTTTTAGGGTGTAGTTTACTATTTGGCCACAAGATGGCCACAGAGTGTTTGTTTACATGCGACCTGTAAGCGTCCGGAAGGACGCTTACAGGAAGCAGTAGGAGGCTGGGAGACGCACAATGATCTCGCTGTTTCTGAAAGAAGCAGCAGATCATTGCGGGGGCTAGATCAACGAACGGGAATGGATTTTCCCGTTCATTGATCTCCGGGCGAGCGGGCGGCGGCGTGCACGAGCGGCGGGTGCGCGCGCACGAGCGGCGGGAGCGCGGACAGCGGCGGTAGCGCGGAAGGTACGGATTTCTCCGTCCCTGGTTTTTTAGGAGGGAAAAAAGGGGCGGAGAAATTCGTACCGCTGGGGGTAAAGTGGTTAAACTATTTAAATATCTATGTAAAGATGAACTATTTCTATATATTTTTTTTTTTATAAGCTTGTAAATAGTGATGGATGCAAAACGGGAAAAATGCTCTTTTATTTCCAAATAAAATATTGTCGCCATACATTGTGATAGGGACATAATTTAAACGGTGAAATAACCGTGACAAATGGGCAATTACAATACGCGGGTTTTAATTATGGAGGCATGTATTAATTTAAAACTATAATGGCCGAAAACTGAGAAATAATGAATTGTTTCCGTTTTTTTTCTTATTCTTACTGTCAAAATGCATTTACAGTAAGGTAGCGCTTAGCAAAATGTACCCCCTAAAGAAAGCCTAATTGGTAGCGGGAAAAACAAGATATAGATCAGTTCATTGTGATAAGTAGTGATAAAGTTATAGGCGAATGAATGGGAGGTGAACATTGCTCGTATGCATAAAGTGAAAACGACTGAGAGCCTAAGTGGTTAAGGTCACTTTGCCTGTTTTGAGAGGAAACTTGGGCCCACTGCCTTTGAGTTACACTGTTACATTACACATAGCTCTGTCTGCATATCATGGCTACAGCCATTTTCCCACGTTGCACTAGCCTAACGCCGCATCTTCCCATACCAGGTTGGGCCCTGAAAAATGTGGTAACTGTACCCTTGTGAACCCTCGGACGGCTTTGGGAGTACTTATGTCTCCGAGTGCTCCTGGAAACGGGCGGTTACATTAAGGAAAATTGGATACTTACCTGAGGGTTAAGTCCCGCCCACTTCACCCCATAGGACACATGATGTATAAATTAATTCCCTATAGCACCCCCCCTTAGTCTTGTAACTCGGAATCACCGAATTTAGGGAGGGCGCCTCGTGCTGCCATGGATACACATGGAAAGGAAAATTACCGTCAGGTAAGTATCCAATTTTCCTTATTCCATATGTCTCCATGGCAGCACGATAGGGAGATAACTAGTCAATAATTAGGGAGGGATGAGGTGCGATTTCAGAAGTTTTATTATTCTTCCTTCTCACACATCAATTTTACACACAGTATTTACAGAGTTAACAGATAATACATTCGTGCCAAATTGTACAGAAGTATTAGCAGCAGGGTCTACCCTGTAATGTCTCATGAATGTGTTGAGCGACTTCCAGTTTGCCGCCTGACAGATTTTCTCAGGTGAAACCTGTGTAAATGCTGCCCAGGAAGCGGCCATACCTCTGGTCGAGTGGGCAGATACTTGTTTAGGGGGAACTAGACCCCGAAGTTTATAGGCCTCCTGGATGGTTTTAACTAACCAACCTGCTATCGTTCTGGACGATGCCGGTAGTCCTTTCCTGTAGCCCGAGGCTATAATAAAGAGTCTTTCCGACTTTCAAATAGTTGCAGTTCTAGAGATATATTCTTGTAAAGTGGCACCTACATCCAGGGGGTATGTAACTTTATTATTCTCACTCCATAATGTGGGAAGAGTCCAATCCTGATTAAAGTGGTACAGGGATGCCACCTTCGGGACAAACTGCTGGATTGGCCTCAAGACAACCCTGTCCGGAAAGAACGTTAAATAAGGCTCCTCAGAGCTCAAGGCCTGCAGTTCCGATACCCGTCTGGCAGATGAAATGGCCACTAGAAATGCTGACTTGTAGGTTAGATGTAGCATGTCACAGTCTGTGGTAGGTGTGAATGGTGGTTGTGATAAGACCTCTAACACAAGGGGTAGATCCCATTTAGGAAAAAATGTTTTTTTAGGAGGTTTCTGCTTCATCCCACCTCTTAGGAATTGTACTACTAGCGGGTGTGATGCCCATCTAGTATCAGTAAGAGCCGACAAGGCTGACACTTGTACCTTCAATGAGTGATATCCTAGGTCTTTATCCAATCCGGTCTGTAGGAATTGGAGTATCTCCTTCACTTGTGGTTTTAGAGGATCAGTCTGTAGCTCATTGGAGAAAGTTATAAAACGACTCCAGATTTTCTCATAGGACATCTTAGTAGACGGTTTCCTGGCCTTTAGGATAGTGTTAACCACCGCATCCGAGAATCCTAAGGCTTCCAATTTTTTCCTCTCAATATCCACACTGTTAATTGCAATCTGTCTGGATTGGGATGTTAAACTGGACCCTGATGTAGAAGGTTGGGGTAATGAGGTAGTCTCATGGGTTGTGATACACTTAAGTGCCACAGCAGTGGGAACCACGGTCGTCTGGGCCAGAAGGGAATGATCGCTATTAGCGTAACTTGTTCCCTTAGGAGTCTCAGTAGAAGTCGATGGATGAGAGGAACTGGGGGAAATACGTATCCCAGGTTGAAGTTCCATTCCGACAGCAGTGCATCTGTTGCAATTGCACCTCTGGCCCTCCATCTGGACATATATGTCTTGCACTTTGAGTTCTTGGTTGTTGCCATTAGATCTATTTCTGGTATACCTATTTTGTTGCATATTTGCTGAAATATGATGTCGTTCAGTGACCACTCGTTGTTGTCGAGATGATGTCTGCTCAGATAGTCCACCTCGGTATTCTCTATACCCAGAATGTATGGTGCTGTGAGATGTAGAAGATGTTTCTCCGCTAGCTGAAATATAGGGGCAACCTCCTGTAACAGGTTCCTGGACCTTGTCCCACCCTGTCTGTTGACATAGGCAACTGCAGTTCTGTTGTCCATACATAATAGGACGTATTTCCTGTTCACCAGGTGTTTGAATTTTTGTAGGACCAGATGTGCTGCCCTGATCTCTAAAATGTTTGCTGGGAGGTCCGCCTCCTGATAATTCCATACTCCTTGAACTACCCTTTCTAGTAGGTAACCTCCCCACCGCCTCCGACTGGCATCTGTAGTAATTATGGTCGGAGAGGGTGGAAAAATCTGTAATGGATTCGATAGGTTCTCCTGTCTGGTCCACCAGTACAAGCTGTCCCTCATGGGCTGTGAAATTACGATCTGCTGTGATTACGATGTTGCTGTGCAACTGTGTCAGAAATCCTACTTGCCACTCCCTGGAGTGCCACTGGGCCCACCTGACCATAGGGATTGTTGAGGTCAATGAACCTGTTAGACTCAGACTCTGGCTTGCAGTTAGTGTTGATGCACAGATCGCATTCCGCACCTTCTGTATTAACTTCTCTTGCTTCTCTAATGGCAGACCTATCGAGTTTGCTTGCGTGCGGAATATGGCTCCTAGAAAGACAATCTCTCTGGATGGTGACAGCTGGCTCTTCCTTAGATTGACCTTCCATCCGAAGCTCTCCAGTTGATCTAGTAACACTTGTCTGTGCTGTAAGATTTGCTCTCTGTCCTGCCCAAGAAGTAGTAAGTCGTCGAGGTAGTGGAATAACCTGAGTCCATTTATTCTCAACGTCTCGACAAATGCCAATAGAACTTTCGAGAATGTCCTTGGGGCGGTACAGATACCGAATGGTAGACAGCGAAATTGGTAGTGCTGATTTCCTATCGCAATCTGAGGAATTTTTGGTAATGTGGATGTATCATTCTATGGAGATAGGCGTCCTCTAAGTCTACTGAAAGAGCCCAGTCGTTCTTGAGAAAGACCTTTGTCATTGTCTGCAGTGTCTCCATTTTGAATTTCTTCAGTTTGATATGTTTGTTTAACCTTCTGAGGTCCATGACAGGTCGAAGGTCCCCTGTCTTCTTTTTGACAAAGAATAGAGGGGAGTAGACCCCCTTGCCTCTTTGTCTCTGAGGTACCTCTATAATTGCATTCTTGCTGAGTAGATCCTGGATGTAGTCCATCAGAATCTGCACCTTTTCCTGACCTGTTGGAATCTTGGTTACTGAGAATATGTGTCTTGGCTTGGAGATAACCGTTTTCCACGGTTCGAACCACCCAGGGATCCTTGATGTTCGCCGCCCAGACACCCGCAAAGGCCTGAAGTCTCCCTCCTACTGGCAGTGTCCGGGCGGATTGACCATCAAAAAGTCTTTTGTTGGTTCGGTCCCTGGTTGGTTTTCTTCTGCTTATTAAACTTTTGCAGTGTTGACTGAGAACTATGCCAATTGCGTCTGAATCCACCGGTTGATCTGAAGCCTGTAGCTGTTCTGTACCTGCTTTGGTTATAGGTAGGTCTTTGAGTCATAGCTGGTCTCTTATTTCTGCGATCCTGGGGAATCATCCCCGATTTGCCTCCTGTAACCCTGGTAATGGCGGTCTCCATTTCCTGCCCGAATAAATTCCTCCCATCGTAGGGGATTTTACACCAGTCCTGTTTGGATCCCTGGTCGGCTGACCAATGCTTTAGCCAAAGTGCTCTCTTGGATATAACTGAACTAAGCATAGATCTCAAGGAGCATAGCAAAATGTCCACCGAAGCTTCACCAATAAAGTCTGCGGTTAGCTTGAAGTCATCTAGAGCGGCTATAATTGTATTTTTGTCCGCGTCAGACTTAATGGCTTCTTCAATGTTAAATGTCCAGGTCTTTAATGCCTCTGCCACTGCTGTGAGTGCCACTGCTGGTTTACAGGCGCTGCCTGAGTAAGTGTATGACTTCTTCAGCTCTGCATCGATTTTTCGATCTAATGGATCTGCGAATCAGGGCCGGGTTCTCTCGAGGTAGAGTTACGTGCTTCGCAAGATTCATGACGGACGCATCTACCTTGGGAGGCTCGTCTAAGACTTCAGTCTTCTTTGTTTCCAGCGGGTACATCTTGTTTAATTTATTAGCCATAGATGATTTCTTGTCAACCTTCTTCCACTTCTCTAGTATGATCTCTTGGATCTTGTCTATAAACGGGAATGTCTTAACATTCCTATTAAGATGAGCGTAGTATTCCTTCTGAGATTGAGAAGATGTGCTAGGGGATTCATCCTCCTGCCATTCCATGGCCTCTCTTACTGAAGTTATATACGGTTGTACTAGTGCAAAGTCAAATCCTACTGTCGGTTGGTCAGGATCACCGTCTATATTAGACATGAGCTCGTCACGGGTCTCCGTGTTATCCCGTGGTGCAGAAGTAGGCAAGGATGCAATGAACTGTTCCATGGATTCCTGTACTGCCTGTTTTATCATTATAGATATGTCTTTAGGTGGCTCTGGTTCCCTGGCCATGGAATCAAAACACCCTCTACATACTAATTTTCCGGGTATGACATCCCTGCCACAGGCCCAGCATCTTTTCCTTGAACTTGATCGTGAGCTTCTATGCTTAGGTGATTTGCTTCTATCACTTCTATGTGAAGAACGTCTCTTGGAGCGAGAACGGGAGCGGGAACGAGAATGAGTCCTTCTCATCGAAGGTGACCTTCTCTTAGGTGAGTATCTGTAAGGTGGTCCTTCATACACCTCCACTTGATCCAGCTCCAGCACTTGCTCTTGGATCAGTCTGTAACGACAGTAAGATCCAATTAAAATAGCTCTCTTTTATACCTGTTCTCTGGCCACTTACATACTGCTCCCTACCTTAGGCCATTGCTCTGGTCAGTGTCAGGTAACAGTGCCTCCATAGTGACAGCAACCCTGCTGTGAAACAAAATAAACAATATCTAAGACCTGTTGCCCTGCCTGTATTTGATACTCTAGCACAGTAACTATACATAATAAGTTGGAGCGTCATACCTGAATCCGGAATTGCCCTTTAGGTTTATAATGAAAATGACAGCGTTGCAGAAAGATCCGCTCGCCGTCAGTCCACGCTCCGACTGACAACAGGAGCGAGAAGCCGAGCGCAGTTAAATCAGCCACCCTAATTGCCAGCACCAATCGTGGCGAAGGGGGCGGAGCCTCGGTACCAGTCTCCCAATCAGACATTCGCTGGGGCCTGCCGAAGTGACGTTCACGTGACGTCAGAAGCGCCTGGAACCGCCATGGAGCGCACGCTAAGCCGCGGAACAGCAGCCAGCCGCCCAGACACTGCTTCGGAGCGCACAGTTGCGTCCTGCCGTCCTAAGATTTGTGCACAATAACATATCGGCTTACCTAAAGGGGGAGGCACTGCCAACATGTCAATCCTGTAACCTGACAATATATATTATACAGGCGGTGATAAGCATTGCAGGACACCAAACCTTAAAACCACGGCCAGCAGTGGTTATATCTCCAGCCAGCGCCATTTAGTTGCAGGCAGGGATCCTCAGCAGGAGAGGCTGAACCTGCTGGTAGGTAGGAAGCAGATTCTTATGGTGATAAACTTCATAATCGCACGGTCCTGGGGTGAGGTGATTTACGAGGACAAAAAGACAAAGGGGGGGGGGGGGGGGGTGCTATAGGGAATTAATTTATACATCATGTGTCCTATGGGGTGAAGTGGGCGGGACTTAACCCTATCGTGCTGCCATGGAGACATATGGAAACTGCACATGCATGAGAGTGCACTGGCACAGTACAGAAACCTCACTACAGGAGGTTCGTTCTGGAGGCGGCGTAACTTCATTGGGGGACTGCGAGGGAACGAGAACTCTGAGAGGGTACAGGGAAGGAGCAATAAAATTTGGAGTCTTCCCTTTCCACATGCAACTATCATGCTAGGTATACAATACAATTTTTTGACAGATTTACTGTCAGATCAACTGTTACCAACATGTCCGATCTGATTTTTGATCAATTTTCCATAGAAGTGAATAGGGTTGCCAGGTGTCCGGTTTTAGACCGGACAGTCCGGTTTTTGGCCGCTGTGTCCTGTCCAAAAAGGCATGTTAAACCGGACAATTAAGATGTCCGGTTTTATGCCTTTTGCCACTTGCCGCCACCCGTGACCTGTCCGCCAGCGCTGCGCGACCGCTGATTCGCTGCCTGGGCTGGCTGTCAGTCAAAGGCACAGCCAGCCAGCTTACGCGGCGTAAGTTACGCCAGCTTAACTACCGCCCCCGAGCCCGCGCTTCCCGACGTTGCTACGGCAACGCCAACGCTGCGTTGCCAACGCACGCATGACGTGCGGCAGCGTCACTCACTGCGAAGGAAGCAAGGTAAGGCATTTTATAGGCACTGTCGACAATACCTTTTATTGGCTAAATAAATATCATTGTGCAGAACGCTAATTTCTCCTCCCGACACGTGATCATACCTGAGGAAGGGAACTCATCGCTCGAAGAATCATTCTGTTTGCCACGTTTCAAAAACACTAAGTGCTGTGTGGGGAATATGAAGCAGTTTTCCTCCTAGCTAGGGTGCAGACAGGGGGAGATTTATCAATGCATTACCGACAGCTAAATGTAAAAAATGGGGTCTCTTATTATGTGCATTTACTGGTGAAAAGTGGTCTCTTATGTGCATGTACTGGTGAGGACAGTTAGTGACATGGCTATGTACTCTGTAATGTGCTGCAGAAGATGTCAGTGCGATATAAATACTGTAAAAAACATTTTTTAAAAAGCCCATTGCTTAGCCCCACTCTACATAAAAGTGCGCCTCTGACTCCGCCCCTAACTCCACCCCCTGTCCGGTTTTCTCCATCAGCCGACCTGGCAACCCTAGTTCAAGTGAACAGAAAATCGATTGGAAATCGGACAAGTTGGAAATATTCGATCTCAGAAAATTGCATCATGTGTACCTAGCATCAGACTTTTTTGTAACCACTACAGATTTGCTTTGATGTAGTTTCCTGCTGTATAAATTATTAGTGGTCACTATCAAATTGCCAGGAGCAGGAAGTGGCTGAGTGTCGCCTCAACTACACTAGCTCCCCTAGTTTCCCTTATCCTAGTAGTAGCAGCAGCAGCAGCCCGTGCTCATTCCTGAGGATGGAGCTGGTTGTGAATGACAACCACCACACAGCACAGCTTTCCTTCTAGTAAACAGAGCCGCCTCTCCCTGAAGAAAGCCATGTGACGCAGCTTTTGCGTAGGCGGAGAGTTGGGAGTCATGTGACTATGCTGGGCGGAGAGTCGGTCTGAGGGGAGCTGCGGCTGGGAAGGATTAGCAGGGATCGCTGCTGTGCTGTGTACTGAGGAGGCTGCGGCTGTACTATCAGGTCTATACCGGCTTTGCGGGCTTGTGTCACCGGGCAGGAATGGAGGAGGACGGAGCTGGTGAGTAGCGCTGCCTTCTCTTCTTCATGGGTCATTCGCCACATACACACACACCTGTCTGCATGGGGTGACAAACCAGCAGCTCAGGGGTTAACTGTCACCTGGACACCGGCGTGATCCGGCATCGGCATGGTTAACCCTTCCACTCTCCTCTGTGGTCGGTCTGGCTATAGGCATATGAGGACAGCAGAGGAATTGCAGATGCCTGGCACTGTCACTGGGAATTGGCTCATGCTATGTTTATCAGCAAGGGAATTCATGAGTTTTTATTCCCTCCCATTTGCATATTATAGATGTACATTTTTTATTGCTTGCATTGAATAATGACTTGAGCAGTCATTGAGCTCAGCTGTCGTGCTGGTCATGGGAGCAAAGGGGTTATCCTGACATTGCTGTGTGTGTAACTGTAGTAATGAATGGATGTGGTAGGGTCACCTCCAGCTGGCAGCACTTTCCTCTAGCAGGGAAGAGGTTAATGTCACTTGTCATCATGTGTGGAACTGGAAGAGCTGGGTTAATGTGTTTTCTGGTATGATGGTTTCAGCAATGTGGTGGTGGCTAGTAATTACTCTGCAACTACATACTGCAGTGCCAGTTCCTCTACTGGCTCAGAAATAAATACTGGTGCCTGGTGAAATTGTGTTCCTGGTTCTGTAGATGTTGCTTGGTTCCGGCGTTCATTGTATTTGTTGCTGTTCAGGTGGCTGAGAGGATAAATTGGCTACAGAGTGAGGCTTGGTGAAGTGCTTTTTGGTTTAATGGGCTTGTTAAGTTGAATGGAATAGGTGATGCAGTGGAGTGTGCTATATATATATTACATGCAGAAATCTATACTGGCATGTGTAAATTGCTAGTTCCCTATTTATTGTACATTGTACTGGGCAAGTGGTAAGAGAGGAGGTGAGTTTACTATCAATGAACACTAGCATGAGTGTAAGGCATAGATGTTGCTCAGCTGTAATTCATAATGAGGCCATCATTCTATAGGGGATTATAGAGGCATGGCAATTCTCACAGGGAGATAAGAAAAGAATCTGACACCATTACATAATTATGTGATCAATATTATTTAAAATATGAAATAGTATTGAAAGCTGTGGTGTCCTGTACATAGACTGGCAACAGATAGGTATTTAACCTGGTGTCATTACTACTCTAGTGACAATGTAATTCCTGGTGTGTGTGGATAGAATAGCTTTTTCCACAAAAGAGGTAATGTGTCTGCTAGGAGCTCTAGATCAGGTATTTCTAATCATTGCCTGAGGAAGCGGGTAGATACCTACGAAACGCATCACAAAACTATTGGAGTACAATAAAGTTGTTTTACCTGATCCTGACTATTCGAGTCTTCACTGGGGAGGCAAGTCTACCACTACCTCACATTTTAAATTGTTTTTAGTGTATATTGATCTGGCGCCTCCTATTTCAGTTCATATAAAATCATACAAGCTTGTCCGCCCGTGGTGGAAGGGGTTATTACCTCTTATTTTCCTATTTACAGAGAGTGACATCTTAACCTGAGTGGGGTCAGGTCTAATCTCCCCACCTGCTTACACAGTGGATGTCTTAGGGTAACTTACATTTGTGGGCTCTCAATTCTCTCTTTGTTTATCCTAATTAATCCCAAGGTCTGAGACACTGCCGTTATCATTGTTTGTATTCGACAGCACAGTAGCTAAGTTATCTCTCTTGTTCTTGCTTGGCTTTCCTCTGGTCACTCAAGTTTCCACACCAAAAAAAACCCCAAAACATACTGGTACAATAATTAGTTCCCGCCAAGTGGATGTTATATTTTCCATACACAGTAATATGTGTAGTTGATCAGGTAATCCATTTATATCTTATTCATATTGATCATCTAACTAGTTCGCCAACATGCAGCTTTAGATTTTAGAGATGCCCATGCACTTGTTGATTTTCCTGGATGTTTAGATCCCTGTGATTGAAGCTGTTTGCGATTGATGCCCCAACATGGCCACCTGATGATTTTGGAAACTGTTGATCGCTCCAGACGGAAAGATCTCATTCGAAAGGGGGCAGTCAGGTGCACAGCGGTATATTCACAGCCAATGAACAGATCCCTGGCTGGTCTCCCCTCATCTAAAGCAGTGCTCCCCACGCTTGTGCAGAGTGTTGGTAGCGGAGCGCTCATTGACCTGTCTACCTGCAGGCTCCTCTCATGTCCTCTCTTTGCTTGCAGCATGTACGTGGTCAGGTAGCATACATGCTGCATGGCCACAGGCTACAGGCTGTCAGCGGGTAGATAGAGGACATGGGAGGAGCACGCCAGTGGACAGGTAAGTCTACTCCACTGCCAACACGCTGCATGGGCCTATGGGACACTAGATGGGACAGCCTTTGATTGTGCACCACTCCCACCGGTGGTCTTCCCACCACTCCAATAAAACTATTCAAAATTTACCTTCATTTTAAATAGATTTTCATCAGTTTGAAGTTAACTACTGGGCATAGTTTTCTAGCAGAGTCAATCCAAGTGATCTAATTTGCCAGGGACGTCAACATGAATGTGGTTACCTTACGTGGCACAGGTGTCGATTGATGTACTCTGCTCTGTAAAGCATTGCAGACAAATCCCAGTGCTATACAAGTGCATAAAAGTAATAATAATGGTGTACCAACATTCTGTTTTGCTCAGTTTTGGTTGCTGGAAAATTTCTATGCAGTGGAGCCTACAGTCTGATACCTTTGGGTGCACTAGTAGGCTACCTAATATCCACTTTAAAGGGGCACTATGGCGAAAAAGTGTAAAATGTAAAATATGTACAAACAGAGACAAATAAGAAGTACGTTTTTTTTCCAGAGTAAAATGAGCCATAAATTATTTTTCTCCTTTGTTGCTGTCACTTACAGTGGGCAGTAGAAATCTGACAGAAGTGACAGGTTTTGGACTAGTCCATCTCTTCATAGGGGATTTTCAGCAAATCTCTTATTCTTTATAAAGATATTATCTAAAAAGGATTTAAACTATGATGCTGGCCAGCTTCCCTGCTCGCTACACAGTTTTTGGCAGTTGGACAGAGCACTAAGTGCCATTCAGTAAGTGCTTTTGAAAATAAATAAATCCCTTCGAATCCCCCATGATGAGATAGACTAGTCCAAAACCTGTTGCTTCTGTCAGATTTCTACTACCTACTGTAAGTGACAGCAACATAGGAGAAAAGTAATTTATGGCTTATTTTGCTCTGGAAAAAAATGACATAGGAGAATGCAGTAAATAATTCTGGATACCCACTTTTATGTTAAATATCCTCGTTACAGCACCAGAAACACTTCCTAATGCTGTATATTGGTACGTAGCCCTACTCTCCCAGAGAGGCCCCAGAGCATTCTGGGATACCAGAGATCTTTTCTATTGGATTTAGAACTCGCAGTAAACAACCATTCTGCAGAGATAATCTACATCTGAAGATGTTGCCACCTGTGATTTCAGAAAGTAAATCAGGGAGAGGAAAGATTTTACAACGGGCAAACAATGACTAAATTTTATAAATTCATTTTATAAAAAATAAAGCATATTGATTGTTGTTTTGAGTACAGTTCCTCTTTAAGAGCAGTGCTGCTTTGGCATGATTGTGGCCCGTCGGCACATAGCTAATGTAGGACAGTGACATCCTGGCATCTGTGCATCACTACAGGGCCAGTCTGCAGGTACTGAACAGTCCAGGGCAGACTGGCACACTGATCTCTGGGTGTTCAGACTTCTTAGCCAAGGAAAGGTTCAGCACCACTGATGTGATGTAGGTGGCTGCTCCCTTTCCTTGCTGGTATTTCATACTGCTGGTCTGTATACATTAAGACTTTCTTTCATTGAGTCAACCACTATATATTTTCTCTGGATTTATGAGATTGGCTTATCCTGGTCTTGATCCCACTATGTTATTCTACACGGTGTGTGGCTGAAACCCAAAAAGGCTCTGATTTTTCTTGTCTTTCTTTTTTTATGTGAAAGTAGCATTATGTCTCCATTCCTGAGACTGCACCCTGTCTGGCTTCCATAGCCTCTTGTAATGGATACTGAAACTTGATGTAGATTCAAGGAAACTGTGTGTTATTCTTTTCTCCACCCTTGGCAGTGTCTGATGAATGCCTGAGTTCATTTTTACATGCACTGCTTTCTTGGTGTAGGAGGGGGGGGGGGGGGGGGGCGTGGACTCAGAGGACAGTAGCCTGTGTAAGCTGGAATGATGTATGCAGAGGTCCCTTGTATAGCTTTCATTATGACTTCACAGGACCACGGTGACAATACTGGTGGCCTATTGTGTCTGTCTGAACATTCTTGCCTTGCAAACCTTTTGACTTGCAGTGAACCCTGCAGAAGACTGCAAAGCTCTGTGACAAGAGAGTTCTGTTTTCATGCTTACACTGAGAAGAACAGCTGCCCTGTCGCTCCTCTTGCAACTCTGATGCTGTCATTGCTCATAGACTACATGATGCCACTCTATTGATAGCTGGCTGAATGAAATGTCACATTTAATCTGCAGTCTTAATCCATCCCTAACTGATTACATTTCCCAGAGATGGAGCGTTTCCTGGCCTGGTTTTGGGCTTGTAAAGCAGACCTGTCACATATAAAACACTTCTGGTAGCTCTATCAGGACTGATAAAATATTTGTGTGGGCTGTTATATCATTTTAAATTAACTGTTGACTTGAGAGTTGAGTATTTGTCCAACCTTTAAAACATCTGGCTTCACTGTCTACTTAATCCATTATTATAATTAAAGTGAATGGTCATTTTAGCTAAGAGAAGTAAATTCAGATTTTGAAAAAGTGCTCCTCTCTTTAGATTTCCGGCGCTTTGCAAAACAAACATATCTTCCATTTCCCAAGTACAGGGCCTGAAATGGTCAGAGAGATGCAAATAGCTACACGTTTCATGTAAATTGTATGGAGCTTGATATTTGACCTAACCAAATCAACAAGAAGTTATGTGGTTTGGTCCAGTTTTAAAAGACAACTGTAACGAGAGGGTTATGGAGGCTGCCATATTTATTTCCTTTTAAAGAGACTCTGTAACACAATTTTCAGCCTTATTTCTTCTATCCTATAAGTTCCTATACCTGTTCTAATGTGGTCTCTCTTACTGCAGCCTTTCCTAGTTGCACAGTGGCTCACCGGGAGGGCTTAATGCAAGATGGGACCTCAACACAGTCACTTAGAGTGGATCAAATGACCACCTTTGTCTCTTGTTTACACATGATTATATATGTTTAAATTTTGAATCTCTTGAATTTCATGAAGAGGATTTAACTCATGCTGCCTGATATTATATGGTGCTTAATCGCATGCATTTACATTCTTATGCTTCTTATAATGCTTTTATGTAATAGATCATTTCAGTGTGGGGACTTCCTGTGTGTCCTTTTCTCCCCCCATTGTTTTATATGCACTTTTCTTTGTGGGTGGGGTCTACTGAGCATGTGGTATCGGGTGTAACCTTACTCTATATAGGAGACACCCTTTCTCATGTGCGCCTATGCTATGATTAAGGGCGTGTAACACCCGAAACATGTCAGCATGTGGTGCTGGCTTTTAGCTTGTTATGTGTAACGATTGAATAAAGCCATATTGATTCTACCGACATCGTGCGGACTTCACTTTCTACGGTCTTGGATCTGAGGTCTTGGCAGCCTGCTTTCCTGCACTGTCGGTGGACGGAGGTGTGAGCGGAGTTCCACATTTACAGTGTATTATCTCTGTTATATCATCTAATCTTCTTTTCTTTGTCAGCGGTGTCGGGCTCAGGCTGCTCAGTGATAGGATAGAAGTTATACACACCCTTTCCACACCCCCTGCAGACTCTGTATGAGTCACAGACTGAGCTTCTCTGAGCCTGTCACATGCTGGTTAGCAGCCATGTTTTTTGTTTGTAAACACTGCCTAAAACTGTTAATTACAAGCCAGGATTGCCGCAGGGAGTGGCAGAAACAGCAAAGAGGGGCCCAGGAGAACATAATGAATAGAATGGTATGCTTTTTATTGTAAGAATTTTAGAGTACAGATTCTCTTTAAACAATACCGGTTGCCTGGCAGCTCTGCCTCTAATACTTTTAGCCATATACCCCGAACAAGCATATGCAGATGAGGTGTTTATGACATTGGCAGATCTGACAAGATTAGCTGCATGCTTGTTTCTGGTGTGACTCAGACACTACCGCAGTCAAATAGATCAGCAGGGCTGCCAGGCAAATGGTATTGTTTAAAAGGAAATAAATATGGCCGCCTCCATACCCCTCTTTTTACAGTTGTCCTTTAAGCTACTTGTGATTTGCATGAAATCTAAATTCAAGTTGAGATCATTTGCATCTTATTGACCATCTTTGCTAATGGCTATATTCTTTTCCGCCATACACTATATAACTTTATTACAGTGGTTGTTCATGATTATTTCAGCCAGAAATAGTCCATAGAGGAATTGTCATTGGCTTACGTTCCAGTGATCTTTCTGGGTGGACCACTGTTGCTTAAATGCAGCCTAAAGCGAGAGTAAATGGAAGCTGCCATATTTATTTCCTTTTTAAACAATACAGATTGCCTGGCAGTACTGCTGATCAGCTGCCTTAAGAACTTTTAACCATAGACTCTGAACAAGCATGCACATCAGGTGTTTGAGTGAAGTCTGACTGGATTAGTCGCATGCTTGTTTCAGGGGTTTTATTCAGACACTACTGATGCATGATAGATCACTAGGATGCCAGGCAACTGGTATTAAAAGGAAATAAATGTCAGCCTCCATATCTCCTTATTTCAGTTGTGCTTTAATGTGGTATTAATGGTGAAGGCTGGTGCCATGTCATGGTGAATGTACTGCAAATACTATTAGATTAGCTATGTAAGTGACTTGACTGCTCAGACCCTTCTTGTCCATGGGGGTAGCATGCTATGAACACAAGACACTGCTTTATGGGAGGATGTCCTCCACTGTCAGGGCTGAGGATCTTACCTTACAGTCCAAGACCAGGAAAAAGAGGACCTGAGCAGTCACATGACCATTACCACTTGTTATATGATCTGCAAGAATGTCAAACATTGCATTGCAGAGGAAGCATTGTCTGACATTCCTATTACCGTGCAATGGGGTAATGATTATAATGAATGGGTTTCACAGCTACCCTGGATAGCAACGCAGGTGGCTTCTCTTTGTAGTATAATCTTTTATCACTGGTGTGAAGGAGCCCTTATGTTCATGACCATTGTCTAATGGATGAGCTAGGCAAACACCTGTTAGGTATCACTGCTGTGGAAATAACATGCAGCTTCTGTCAGTTATTCATCCTAATGACAGATTCTCTGTGGAATGTAAATGTTCCTGGTGGCTGGTAAAGCTACCCCCCCCCCCCCCCACACACACACACACAATGTGTATGGATGTGAATCATATATTACAATAAATCAGAGAGATTCACTTTTAACTGTCTCTTCATGACATCACAAAAAAACCGTTGTCGGAAATCCCAGGCAGACCTGTCTTAGCCTGCGGCCTGTTATTCTCCTGTCTTCAGACATGTTAAAAAATGATTAAAAATAATTTTGGTTGTGTAGTTTGGGAGTTATTGCTGTTGTATAGGATATGAGTGATGGCTTTTCTGCCCTGCTTACTCATACTGTGTCTAGAAAGGAACAAGAATCTGTAGGGGTTGGAGGATGTTAAACCAGCAGAATGCATCAGATCTGCTTTGTTGAATCATTTTCCACATTCCTTGTCATTCTTCCTCGGGGCTTGTTGGGAAGTTCTGTCCTTCCAGCGCTGCCTCTTCATTTCTGAAGAATCGCAGATGACTTTGTCTGAAGGAAAAGGATGTTTAAACTGTTTGACCCTATGAATTCAGCAAAAAATTTTTTTGATTTGAGGTGATAAATCTTACTAATAAATGAGTGGGTGAAGTAACAGGCCCGATTGGCCACCTGCGGAGCCGGTTGTGGGGACCCGTCTGTACGCGGCCCTACATGTGTTTTATTTTAATGGCGCTGCGGGACTCCAGGGACCTGCAGCATTTGTTTTAAGAAGGAAGTGGGCTGACCTGTTTGGTTGCCATGAAGTGAGACCATTATTATTTGTGTTCAGGGGGAACATCTGTGTTCAATCTATTACATTGAATTTTCCAAATTCTTTCTAGCCACAAGTTGATAATATAGTAACATATGAAACTTTCTTTTTTCATTCTAATTCATGTTTGGCTATTTTTTTTTCTTTGTGAGCGGTACGAAGGGCGTAGTTCTACTTTATTTGGCTTTGTGTTTTTCATTCCCATTGTTTTTCAAAGATTGCCCATAAAAATGTATTTTGGAGTTTGTTGGCTTGGGTGTTTAGTCTGAGAACGGCTGATTTCCTCCTTCTGAGGAGATGAAAAGACTGCGTGGTTTTGATGCAGTGTGCTCTCTCCCCTCGGACTGTTGTGACAAGCAGAGGATCGTCCACATGTACCGTACCAAGAAAGCCAAATTCCTCCCGCCAATATTATTTTACCCTTCTATTCTGTTGTCTTCTGGATTATAAAAACAGCATTCTTATGCTGAGAGTCACTGCAGACTATATAATGCGAGTCCGCAATACAGTGCTGGAAGCAATTAGCAGTCATGAAACTGCAAGCTCATTATAATACAGTCCAGAAATGTTTTATTTTATCCTTCTGCCTAACTTAAAGGACACCTGAAGTGAGAGGGAAGTGGAGGCTAATCTATTTATTTCCTTTTAGGCTACTTACACACCAAGACGTTGCGTTTTAGGGGACGTTATGGTCGCAAAACGTGCCCCTAACGCAACGCATGGTGGTGCGGGAGAGGACGGTAGAGTGAGCTGCGTTAGGCGGCTCTATCCGCATAAGGTCTCCCAGGGTGGCGCTGATTGGCCGGCGGGACCACGTGATGCGGAGCGAGACACTCCGCATCACGTGGTCCCGCCGGCCAATCAGCGGCCGCCAGTGCATATTAAGTAGCCATGTGCGCGGCTACTGTAGCGGCATCTCCTCGCCTCCTCTCCGCTTCCCACTGAGCATGTGCAAACAGTCTAACGCGGCTAAAGCCGCTAGAACGCACAGCATGCTGCACTTTCACTACAACGTGCAGCGTTACGTGTAACGCAATGTAGGCGGTGTGAACAGCCCACTTGTGTTACATTGCTGTGCGTTGGGAGAGCGTTACAGGCTGCACTAACGTGCGCCTGTAATGTCCCTGTGTGGAAGCAGCCTTACGCAATGCAAGTTACCTGGCTGTACTGCTGATCCTCTGCCTTTAATGCCTGGTACACTCCAGGCAACTTCCTGTCAGGTTTCGGGTCGAATCGCTAATTTGTGACCGGTTCGATCTGATTTTTGATCACTTCTGTACAAAATGGATCAGAAAAATGATGGGAAGTGTCGGAAATTATTGATTCAACTGGAAAGCTGATGGGAAATTGTGAGGTATGTACCAGGCATAATGCTTTTATCCATAGACCCTGAACAAGCATGCAAATTTGACTGAAATCTGACTGGATTAGCCGCATGCTTTTTTCAGGTGTGTGATTTTCATTATTTTAGTATTTATGTAACGCCGACCTATTACGCAGCACTGTACAGAGTTTATTGTCTTGTCACTAACTGTCCCTCAGAGGGGCTCACAATTTAGTCCCTAGTCTAGTCAGCAACTATTTCAGCCAAAGAGATCATCAGAATGCCAGGCAACTGGTATTGTTTAAAATGAAATAATTATGGCAGGCACCTTATCCTTCTCACCTCAGGTAGTGTCTCTTCTCTTCACGCTATCAATAGATTTATTTTAAAACCTATGAAGTGCTAGTCACCTGTCAAACATCTATTGCAGTCTGTGCTTTGATTGGGAAATGTTACCGCAGTCCCTGTCCTGAGGAAAAATAAGCACAACAGTCACACACTCCCCATCTTTACTGTAAATAACTATTTAGCTGCGGTGCATGGTCTGCTTGAGAGACTTCTCCCTAATTTACTCTTGGTGGACGTGAAGGGCATGGCTAGAGGGATGCTTATGAAGCAACCAAGCTCTACTTACATTTGAATATGCTTAATGCAGCCTGAAGAAGAGCTTAGAGTGGTTGCCTTCAGGATTCATAGAGCACCATGCATCACTGTGTTTGCACAGTGCACCACCATTGCCCTGTTTCTCCACTGCTGAGGGAGCAGCTAGACCAGGCATGGGCAAACTTGGCCCTCCAGCTGTTAAGGAACTACAAATCCCACAATGCATTTGCCTTTATGAGGCATGACTGTGGCTGTCCGACTCCTGCAATGCATTGTGGGACTTGTCGTTCCTCAACAGCTGGAGGGCCAAGTTTGCCCATGCTTGAGCTAGACCGAATATGTTTACTTTCTCCTGCTCTCCATTGCACTCAGAATATTGTCAATGGGCAGTTCGGCTGCAGAGATTTGGACTCAGTTCAGGGCCGAGTTCTCAGCCGAGAGGTTATCAGCACGTACTGTTGCTGTGGAGCAGGTAAGGGAAGAGGGACGATGTATAACGCACAATGTAAGCGCGAGGGGTAAGCAAGAGAACCATGCTGTAGGCCAAGATGCTATGACACTCTGGATCTTTCGTAACACGTGGAGAATTGGTTGAGGGTTTAGGGCCCATTCACACTAGGGCGATTAGCGGGTGATTCCCGCTAATCACTGGCGATTAGCTGGTGATTCCCGCAAATCGCTGAAGCGCTAGCGCTTTTTATAGCGCTAGCGCAATTGTAAGCTTATGGCAGTGTTCTCACTGCCGCGATTGCCGCAAATCGCGGGCGTTTCGCGATTTACTGCAATCGCAAAACATGTTGCCTACAGCATTTTCTCCCAATTCGGGAATGATCGATACTTATAAAAGCGCCGATGGCGAATGCTCTGATCGCAAGAGTGTACAGTAATTTTACCGCACTAATCGCGGTAAGATCACCCGCGCAAACAGTTTTGCTACTTTTAGGTGTGAATGGGCCCTAAAAGTACACCTGAAGTGTGAAGGATGTGGAGGCTGCCATATTTTTCCTTTTAACTAATTCCTGCAAAACTTAAAGTGCAGTTTTTGCACTTGTAGTTTAAAAAGAATGCTTTAAAAGATCGGTCTTGCTGGAGGGAAGATCGGAAAACGCCCGCGGTGCTGCCAGGGGAAAGCTGCAGTAGTGTCTGCAGAAAGGCTGCAGTAGTGTCTGAATCACACACCTTAAACAAGCATGTGACAAATTCAGTCAGACGTCAGTCAGAGCAACCTGATCTGCATGCTTGTACAGGGTCTGTGGCTAAAAGTATTAGAGGCAGAAGATCAGCAGGACAGACGGGCAATCCGCATTATTTAAGGGAAATAAATAAGTTTGCTTCCATATCCCTCTCAGTTCAGGTGTGCTTTAAAGAGAATCTGTATTGTTAAAATCGCACAGAAGTAAACATACCAGGGCATTAGGGGACATCTCCTATTACCCTCTGTCACAATTTCGCTGCTCCTCGCCGCATTAAAAGTGGTTAAAAACAGTTTTAAAAAGTTTGTTTATAAACAAACAAAATGGCCACCAAAACAGGAAGTAGGTTGATGTACAGTATGTCCACACATAGAAAATGCATTCATACACAAGCAGGCTGTATACACCCTTCCTTTTGAATTTCAAGAGATCATTTGTGTGTTTCTTTCCCCCTGCAGCTATCTTCCACTGAAGTGTCAGGCTGTTTTTTCCTGCAGAGTGCAGACAGCTCTGCCTGTTTGTAATTCCTCAGTATGTGAAAGCCCAGCCAGCTCAGAGGAGGATTTATCCAGCTTGTAAAAGATAAGAGAGAAGCTGCCCTAATCTAAATAATACACAGGCAGTGTGTAGAGAGGGGCCTGGAAGGGGGAGATGCATCACAGAACCACAACACTGAAGAACTTGGCAGCCTTCCAGACACAGGCTGACAAGTCTGACAAGAGAGAGATAAGTTGATTTATTACAGAGATGGTGATAGTAGAAAGTGCTGCAGTTAGCCAGAACACATTAGAATAGCTTTTGGAACTTGTAGGATGATAAAAAACAGGATGCAATTTTTGTTACGGAGTCTCTTTAAAGAGAATCTGTACTCTAAAATTCTTACAATAAAAAGCATACCATTCTATTCCTTATGTTCTCCTGGGCCCCTCTGTGCTGTTTCTGCCACTCTCTGCTGCAATCCTGGCTTGTAATTGCCAGTTTTAGGCAGCGTTTACAAACAAAAGACATGGCTGCTAACCAGAGTGTGATAGGCTGAGAGGAGCTCAGTTTGTGACTCACACAGAGCCTGCAGGGAGCGTGGGTGTGGATAGCTTCTATCCTATTACAAACAGAGCAGCAAATTCCTGCCTGAGTGCCTGAACCCGACAAAGCCGTCAGAGGAAAGAAGATTAGATTATATAACAGAGATAATACAGTCACTGTGCAACTAGGAAAGGCTGCAGTTAAGCCCAATCTACACGATATGATTCCTTGTGCGATTCGATTACGATTCTATTTACGATTCGATTAAAGCTGACCTGTCCGATCGGGGTTTGATTCAATTCGATTAGCCATTGCAAAACAATGGCAAATTGAATGAAATAGAATCCCGATCGGACGTGTCGGATTTAATCGAATCGTAAATAGAATCTTAATCGAATCGCACAAAGAATCGTATCGTGCAGATGGGGCTTTAGATGGACCACATTAGAACAGGTATAGGAACTTATAGGATAGAAGAAATAAGGCTGAAAATTTTTTGTTACAGAGTCTCTTTAAGTTGAAGGATGTTCACAAACGAGCAAGAAAATCCTGACAAAGAGTTAAAATATTTGCAAACAAACTCATTGTTTTAGACAGATTCTGAAAAATTCCTGAGGGGTAAATGTACCATGTATAAAAAACCTACCTTATATCTGAAAAAGAACTCATTTCAGCTTACTTCTACTCCAAAAGTCAAAACCACAAAACCAATTCTTTCGTATTAAGTGAAACCGTCAGACAAGATGATCATATCCTAATCTGACAGTTTAGATGAGTGTGGTATTTGTGGGCTACGCTCGCTTGGTTGTTCTTGGGGAAAGATCTGATCACTGGGGTGGATTTTAGAAGCGTTTGCTCAGCTGAATTACCACATACATGTCAGTTTGGCTCTTGGGGTTTTTGGCGCAAGGTGAGCCAAATGACCACTCACCCTGCTGCCGCATAAATTCAGAGGGTTGTTAAATGCGTCGTTGCAACTTGTCGCACAGTCTATAGCATTACACCTATAGTGGCGTCAAGATTCAACACGGCGCCAAAAAGCCCTGCTTCAGATTTACCACCTAATACAAGGTTCTGTTTAGTTCACGTGATGTAAGCATTTTTTGCCAGTTACCTCATCTCCCTGGGTTTGAAAGGAATTTGTAAAGAACATTTCTTTATGCATAAAATAAAAATAATGGAAAAACCCCCCCCCCCCCCCCCCCTGATTAAACTGGCATTGTGTCCAAAGCAGCATTAATCTTCTCCTAAGCTGATGGGTACATGGAGTATTTACGGCCAAAGAGGTGATGCTAATCACTCAATTAATTAAGCTTCTAAACAGTTGCCAGATTGATGGACTAGTTTGTGCGCTTTTGACCTACATTTTATTTTATCTAGTTGGGAATCGCCTCCAGGGCTTTTAGTGCAGCTTGAGGAGCGCGTTGACCTTGTTTGCCGTAGTTGGGGGAAACAATAGTCGTCCTGTCTGCAACGTTTGAAAGCAAGCATGTTTATCCTCCTGAATATTTCCACTTTTTAAGAAAAAATAATTATTGCTTAGGCAGCTGGATATTGCTATGGTTTGAACTACAGTAGAATCCCTTTGTAGTAAACTCCAAGGGACCTCCAAGTGGTTCGCTATAGCAGAAATAGTTATACTTGAGCACATAAAGTATTCTATAATTGGGAGTCCTTTTTTTTTTTTTTTTTCTTTCCAGTGCTTCAGCAAGCGAGCACAGACAGCATCTAAGCTAGATCAAAATGCACAGTGTTCAATATGCAGGAAGCATCGTTCTCACCTGTTAATGCAGGTACAGTACATATAGTGTGCTTCTCTGTCAACAATTCTGTGCAGCCTAGATGATCCTGTAGCATTTCAGTCATGCACAAGCAAGTCACAGATGACCGGCAATTTCCTCAGTAATCAAGTAGCAGCTTACACAGGAAGCATAGGTCTCACTGGCTGGTGCTTTTGATGTAATCCACACAGCCTCAGAGTATTGCGCTAATAGCAAGCAAGCTACAGATGGCTGCCAGCCTGCCTGCCAACTATGGCTCCTGAATCTCTGACTGACTGTATTACGCATGCCCCCGCCCACTTTCCACTATAGCCAGATACAGAATATTGGTGGGCCAAATTTTTTTTTTTTTCTGTAACATAAGTTTTATTACAGGGAGTGCAGAATTATTAGGCAAATGAGTATTTTGAACACATCATCCTCTTTATGCATGTTGTCCTACTCCAAGCTGTATAGGCTCGAAAGCCTGCTACCAATTAAGCATATTAGGTGATGTGCATCTCTGTAATGAGAAGGGGTGTGGTCTAATGACATCAATACCCTATATCAGGTGTGCATAATTATTAGACAACTTCCTTTCCTTTGGCAAAATGGGTCAAAAGAAGGACTTGACAGGCTCAGAAAAGTCAAAAATAGTGAGATATCTTGCAAAGGGATGCAGCACTCTTAAAATTGCAAAGCTTCTGAAGCGTGATCATCGAACCATCAAGCGTTTTCATTGAAAATAGTCAACAGGGTCGCAAGAAGCGTGTGGAAAAACCAAGGTGCAAAATAACTGCCCATGAACTGAGAAAAGTCAAGCGTGCAGCTGCCAAGATGCCACTTGACACCAGTTTGGCCATATTTCAGAGCTGCAACATCACTGGAGTGCCCAAAAGCACAAGGTGTGCAATACTCAGACATGGCCAAGGTAAGAAAGGCTGAAAGACGACCACCACTGAACAAGACACACAAGCTGAAACGTCAAGACTGGGCCAAGAAATATCTCAAGACTGATTTTTCTAAGGTTTTATGGACTGATGAAATGAGTGAGTCTTGATGGGCCAGATGGATGGGCCCGTGGCTGGATTGGTAAAGGGCAGAGAGCTCCAGTCTGACTCAGACGCCAGCAAGGTGGAGGTGGAGTACTGGTTTGGGCTGGTATCATCAAAGATGAGCTTGTGGGGCCTTTTCGGGTTGAGGATGGAGTCAAGCTCAACTCCCAGTCCTACTGCCAGTTTCTGGAAGACACCTTCTTCAAGCAGTGGTACAGGAAGAAGTCTGCATCCTTCAAGAAAAACATCATTTTCATGCAGGACAATGCTCCATCACACTCATCCAAGTACTCCACAGCGTGGCTGGCAAGAAAGGGTATGAAAGAAAAAAAACTGACATGGCCTCCTTGTTCACCTGATTTGAACCCCATTGAGAACTTGTGGTCCTACATAAAATGTGAGATTTACAAGGAGGGAAAACAGTACACCTCTCTGAACAGTGTCTGGGAGGCTGTGGTTGCTGCTGCAGGCAATGTTAATGGTGAACAGATCAAAACACTGACAGAATCCATGGATGGCAGGCTTTTGAGTGTCCTTGCAAAGAAAGGTGGCTATATTGGTCACTGATTTGTTTTTGTTTTGTTTTTGAATGTCAGAAATGTATATTTGTGAATGTTGAGATGTTTATATTGGTTTCACTGGTAAAAATAAATAATTGAAATGGGTATATATTTGTTTTTTGTTAAGTTGCCTAATAATTATGCACAGTAATAGTCACCTGCACACACAGATCTCCCCCTAAAATAGCTAAAACTAAAAACTACTTTCAAAAATATTCAGCTTTGATATTAATGAGTTTTTTTGGGTTCATTGAGAACATGGTTGTTGTTCAATAATACAATTATTCCTCAAAAATACCATTTGCCTAATAATTCTGCACTCCCTGTATATCTGTGTTTATTATACCAGGTGTTACTCCCATATACAGGTGAAACTCGAAAAATTTTAATATTGTGCACCAGTTCATTTATTTCAGTAATTCAACTTAAATGGTGAAACTGATATATGCAATAGGCTCATTACATGCAAAGTGAAATATTTCAAACCTGTGTTATAATTTTAATGATAAAGGTTAACAGCTTATGAAAACCCCAAAATCTAAATCTCAGAAAATTAGAATAAAACAAAGATTTAAATTGAAAAACATCAGACCTTTGAAAAGTATGATCATGCAATCGGCCTGTGGGCAATGCGGAGGTGTTATGGAAGACCTGGATATGTCAATAGCGGCCTTCTGCTCTTCTGCATTGTTGGTCTCATGTCTCAATCTTTCTCTTGGCAATGCCCCATAGACAGGTCAGGTGAGATTGCTGGCCAATCAAGCAATGGTCATTGAACCAGGTTTTTGTACTTTGGGCAGTGTGGGCAAGGTGCCAATTAAAGTCAGTGAAGTCAGCACCTCCATTAAGCTTGTCTGCGGAAGGAAGCATGAAGTGCTTCAAATCTCCGGGTAGACGACTGTGTTGACTCTGGACTTAATGAAGCACAGCGGACCAACACCAGCAGATGACCTGGCCCCCCAAGTCAACACTTCTTAGGCCAGGTTCCATTTTTAAAATTCATGTTCCTCTTTATTTAAAAAAAAAATCCTCATATGTCAGTTTTCACATGCTCTGCTTACTAAAATCCGCACAAGATTGGGAATTTTAATGCAAATTAAAACTGCATGTTGTTTTGCCAAAAAGCTGAAGAACAGGGAAATTGTGGCCCGCCAGAAAGGGAAAATTACATTTATGTATGGGTATGATTTTGTGTTTGAGACTGTGTGAACCACAGTGGGACATTGCATTATAAAGTTGCACCACAACATTACAACTCAATGCAACAATAACGTGGCAAAGCAGAATAACGCTGCATTACCCTCGCATGAAGTGGTGCAGTGAAGCATACAGGCAATGAACAGTATGCTTTCCTGCAGCTGGTAATATTTGCGTTGAGAGGTAGCGCATTACAGCAGTGCGTTACCATAACACTACACGTTACAATGCAATGCTAATGTCGCACTGTGAACGCCACATAGCGTTTCAATTG
This sequence comes from Hyperolius riggenbachi, assembly GCF_040937935.1. Classification (NCBI taxonomy): domain Eukaryota; kingdom Metazoa; phylum Chordata; class Amphibia; order Anura; family Hyperoliidae; genus Hyperolius; species Hyperolius riggenbachi. The sequence continues at coordinate 116,684,282 of NC_090652.1, forward strand.
CAGTGTGGTAAGCTGTATTATAAGACTTTATAACGCAGCTCTGCAACATCCCACTGTGAACCTAGCCTGAAACTTTCATTATACTCAAAATGTGTACTGGACACATTTTGGTAAATTACAGGCAAAAATTTCATGAAAATTGAACCACTTTTTGCACAGAAATTCAGCAGAAATTTAACGCCAGGGAGGTTAAAGCTACTGCCTAATGCAATAATCTATCAAGAAAGTTTGCTTAATTGATGTGTAAAGGAAAATGTCAAATAGAAATACCAGGTTCAGAGTTCCTAATTTTACCACCATGGTTTGCCATGTCATTTTTGTATATAAGGTGACATTACACTTTTAATGTATATCTGTAGACTGCGGGAGCTCAGTGAGGCGGAAGGAGGGCGCGCCATCGGAGCTGGGTTGGTCACATGATGTCTGCCATACTTGCCAGCAGACATTTGAGTCTGGAGCTGAGGGCACGCTCGCACGCATTGTATATGAAATGTCACTTTTCACCAACCTCAGATGTGTACAGCTCCCTATACCATTTGTCTTTGTGTAGAACCAATGACCTTGCTGTCTGCCCTTAACGTGTGCATGACCCCAGAAAGGCTTTCCTGTGACGGGTCACTGGTGACTTAACATGACAAGCGCTGCTGTATGTTCTCAATATGCAGTTCGGTTTTTACTGTAGATGCTTTTTTGTTGTTCACGTTGGCTTATGTGGTATTTCAGAGCTGTGGTGTGGAACCTTTGCGCTCTTGTGTTTCCATAGCTGTACTGGTGTGATGACAGCGGACTGTGGCGTGGCCTACAACTGCATCCTTCACTTGTACACGAAAAGAAGCATGACAGCAAATCTAAAACAGAAACAGGAAATAAAGACCAGACCAGATTTCTGTAGATGCTTTAAAAGTGCTGAGAAAATATTGGTTTCCTTGTAAACTGGAATGGAGAGGATCCACACTCGCCATAAAGCTATATTCGTTATTTACGAGCATGCCTTCGTGTGTTATTGTTGTAATCTTTACCTGGAAGTAATAGTTGATGTGACTTTTACATTTCACATGTGGATTTTTCCATTACTCTCAACTGTATGTTATTAACACAATTGTAAATTCTCACTCTAGCGGCTGTTTGTATAATAAGAAGCATATTCCGCATCCCTGCTAAACAGCCGCTGGGATAGGAGTAGAGCCAAGACAAACCATAACGCAGGACTCAAATTAATAGAAATATATTTATGTATGTTCAAGAAGTTCTAAGCTTGCAAGGACAGGGTATTTCCCCTATTGTTTCCAGTTTCTTCTGTACTTCATTAAATGACCATATACCAGTATTGGGGATGTTTTAAAGCCACACATCTATTTATATGTATCTCTTACTGTGTTGCTTGCTGTCCTGATTGAACCATGTGTTGAACTATATCTATGCTTCCCACTATTGTCTGTTTAGTACTCCACACAGCGCTATGGAAGATGTTGGCACTATATAAATAAATGATACAATAGAATCTCGTTTATATTAAACGCAGTCCTAAGGTGTAAGGTCTGCAAATGTTTCTGTATAAATATACAGTGTTTGTCCGATTCTGATATAGGAAACGCCTGATATAGTAAATAAATACACACACACACACCGGGGACCCGGCGGATCGGCGCGGACGGCGTCCTCCGTGCCTTAAAAGATGAGGCAAGTGATTAACCTTTTTTGCGCATTTCGCCTCGTAAGTCCTTTAAAGGGACACTGTAGGAGGGTGGGGGGGAAAATGAGTTGAACTTACCCGGGGCTTCTACAGTCCCCCACAGACATCCTGTGCCCGCGCAGCCACTCACCGATGCTCCAGCCCCGCCTCCGGTTCACTTCTATGATTTCAGACTTTAAAGTCTTAAAACCACTGCGCCTGCGTTGCGGTGTCCTCGATCCCGCTGATGTCACCAGCAGTGTATAGCACAAACCTAGTATGGTCTGTGTCTGCGCAGTATGCTCCTGGTGACAACAGCGGGATTCAGGACATGGCAACGCTGGCGCAGTGGTGTTCAGAATTTAAAGTCTGAAATCATAGAAGTGAACCGGAGGCGGGGCTGGAGCATCGGTGAGTGGCTGCGCAGGCACAGGATGTCTGCGGGGGACCGTTAGAAGCCCCGGGTAAGTTCAACTCATTTTCCCCCGACCCCCTACAGTGTCCCTTTAAAGAGTAACTGTTGGGCATAACATCAATAATCAATTCTTTATTATTATCTGGTAAACGAGTAATAATGGTGCTAATCAGGCAATCCAAAAGTTAAAATCGTTATTACTTTTCTTGTTGATAAATGATCATTCCCCAGTTTACCTGACTCTTATCTGGTACATTGCCGCACAACTCTGGTTCACTTTAAAGTAAACCTTAAGTTGGAGGCATGTGGAGGGTGACATTTTTTTTCCTTTTTAACAATGGAGATTGCCTGGCAGTCATGCTGATCCTCTACCTCTACTAGGTGGCCATACACTGGTCGATTTGCCATCAGATTAGACTAACAGATAGATCCCTCTCTGATCGAATCTGATCAGAGAGGGATCGTATGGCCACCTTTACTGCAAACAGATTGTGAATCGATTTCAGCCTGAAACCGATCACAATCTGTGGAGCTGCCGCTGCTGCCGCCGCCCAGCCGCTGCTACCTGTTCCGGCCGGCGCGAGTCCCCTGGTCCCCGCTGTCTTCTTCTCCGCTCTGGGCTCCAGACCGTTCCTGCAGCTACTGAACTTCTTGTCCAGGGGAAGTTTAAACAGTAGAGGGCACTCTACTGTTTAAACTTCCTGCCGGGACAGGAAGTTCAGTGTAGCTGCAGCCGGTCCGGAACCCAGCGCGGAAAGATAGCGGGGACCAGGGGACTCGCGCCGGCCGGAACAGGTAATCTATACCCGCTGTATTGCGTCGGTCGTCGGGCATTCGAATGCAGCTATCGACGCACTCGCGACCCGCTGGCGATCAAGAAAAATCTTCCGCACGGACGAATCGACGGGAACGATAGATTTCCGATGGAAATCGATCGTTCTGTCAGCGGTGTGCACGGCGATTTCACAGCCGATTCGATCACTGTGATCGAATCGGCCGTATATCGGCGGGAAAATCGTTAGGTGTATGAGCCCCTTTATACATTTAGCCATAGACCCTGAACAAGCATGTAGATCAGATATTTCTGACTGAAGTCTGACTGGATAATCCACATGCTTGTTTCAGGTCTGTGATTCACACACTACTGATGCCTAAAAGATTAGCAGGTCAGCCAGGAAACTGGTATTGTTTAAATGGAAATAAATATGGCAGCCTCCATATACCTCTCACTACAGGTTCCCTTTAATTGATTCTTATAGCTTTGTACTGAATAATAGAGCCATAGGCAGTGAGCAGTGATTGGTTGACATTCTAACACGTGTGGAGATCTGCGTTAATATCAAGCGTGCATGGCGGCATCCAGGTAAATGATCAATAGCTGTCGCAAATCAACGATTTACCTGGTAAGGGGCCACGTATGATTTATAGAAGTAAATTGTCATGTTAAGGATTATAGTGTGTATATATAACATTCTGTAAGTATTTTAGAATAAATCCAACAAAAATGACTACTAAAAGTCACATTTCCCCTTTTAAGATTAATTATACAGGCAGGCAGCTCTTCCATCCAGGCTCTTAGCTGAGACAAGCATTTGTATTTATAAACCTTTCTGTAACTAGAGTGTCACAAAGGTGATCAGTGCCTTCCTGACTGAAAACTCTGACCTCTGTAGGCACCCAAAGATTACTGTGAATATTTGACAGGACTGTGCTTTTCTCTGTCATTCCAGCTGTTTAGAGCTAGCAAAGGGGAGAAAACGTCACTCTAATAATAGAGCCATTAGAAGTGCTTGTTATCATGCAGTGTCCCAAAGGCAGATTCTTTCCTCTTCTGAAGGAAGGCAGCAGTGATGGACTACACTTGCACTGTTTCCTGTCTTGCAAGGAAATGATTGCTAATGCAGCTGTTTTGTTAATTAAGCACTGAAAGAAAAGTATCCTTGATGAAGCCGTTAAACCAAAACCTAACACAGTAAAGAGTGCAATGCTGCACAAGATTTGCGGATCTATTCAATACATGTCAGTTTAGTAGCTGCAGAATGACATACAGGCTGAGCTCTGCTTCCTAGGTCATTGCAGAGGTCACAGGGGTCACTGTGAATGATTTCCCGGTCATTAGGGAAGTGGGATGTCACAACAGCCCTCTGACCTGTGTGCGTACACCTGAAGGCAAATATCCTCTGCCAGGCCATGTACAGTCAGGCAGGAGAGCGGGATTTGTGGCAGCTCAGTTACCAAAACCAGAAGATCATCCCTGATACCAAAAGTAGCAGTGAATGCACATGGTGAAAGTACAGGGGACATGGTCCCTGTATGAAGCTGCCACATGTAGTAGCACAGCACATGGCTGCAGACTAGATAAGTCGTTTTGTGTGCATTTCGCAGCAGGAACCACAATACAATGGATCAGGAAAGCGGTGTCTCATGTTACCCACATGTTGCACCACATAGTCAATAAAATTTAGCCTCACTGTAATCATTAATGCGTGCGTGCATTACCATGCCACACTCCGTTTTACCGTAATGCATCTACCGCATTGTGGCGCATTGCAGTGCAGTAAGCCATGTTACAAAGCGTGACCATGGCCTTAAAAAAATAACTTGAATCCGAATGATATAGGATATGCGTACGAGCGAATTTGTCGCTGGGAGACTTGGGCGCAGGATACAGCTGGTATATGGCTTGTCCTGCTGCTGCACAAGTTCCTGGCAGCGTTAAATACTATTCCCCCTCCAGGTCCACGTGGATAGTGGGGGAATGATGTAATTCAGCTTCCAGCTATTGTAGGAGGCTGAATAAGTGTTTTCAAAGTAACTTCAGCTCAGTCTTCGGATGGCGCCAAAGTTACTGACTGTGCGCTGCTATAACCGTAATTCCTATTATGGTCTATGGTGGTGCCGGCTGCGCCCAAGTCTCCTGCGCTGCATTTGGAGTGTTCGTAGGATATTCCTGCTGCGCAAAACACTTTGAAAAATTAAACATAACCTGCCACAAGAAGATAACTTGTAATAATCTCACTCTCCACTCTGAAGTTACTATAACTCTGAAATCTTACCCACCCATTGTTTGTGCTTTTGCTTGCCTTACCTCCTTTTCCGCAAGACCAACACTCAAGCGCACATAAAAACCACATGCCCAGTGGGTCACTGAATGGACAGACACATGAACTTACCTGAGCCAGGGCTTTTATTTGTTGCTGTGTAATTAATTTCCCTCACATGCAGTTATAAGCTGGATAGTGAATCACCATTTCTCTCCTCACATTGGCAGCTGGTTAAGTGATGGAGCAGCGATGCTGTGGCGAATCTACTCTAATATAATGGCTGTATTGATTCCTTGCATTAGGAGATTAAAGGCCTAGTCTAGCCCAGCAACCACAAAAACAAAGCAAGAAAAAAATGTCTATTCTGCATCCTGATTGCAGAGATTCCTTCAGGTTTTAATCTAGGTTGGCTGTTAAGTAATACACGTTCAGTTAGTATTTTGTGCATGCTCCGCCCATTCATGCCCCCCCATCCTGGCCTGTTGGTCCTTTGATGTAATGGAAGGTCTCCTCAATGACCAATAGAGTAGTTTACTTTACATTCACAGAGGAACTTGAACCCAAGATTAAACTTCATCCCAATTAGTAGCCGATACCCCCTTTCCCATGAGACATCTTTACCTTTTCTCAAATAGATCACCAGGGACATTTGTATGAATGATATTGTGGTGAAACCCCTCCCAAAGTGTGATGTCAGGGCCATGGCAGTTTGCGGTCTGTGTACTTCTTTACATCGTGGGAAATAACAGCCATTTGCCAATGCAAGCCTTATCTCTCTCTGTGCATAGAACTCTCAGCAAAAATTCTGCAGAGACTAAAGATGTTGCCACTTATGATAAATATCAGGTTGGGGAAAGATTTTTTTACAATGAGTACATTTATAAATGAATACTGTAAAAAAAAAAAAAATAAGCAATTTTATTTATTTTACTTCAGTTCCTCTAACCAGCTATTACTTTTGGAGTATAGTTTTTTCTCTCTGATGTAGTCATATGCTCAGTTTCTGTTGTCTGGGTTCGCCTTTATGTCACCTTTACCGTTTGAAAGGATCGGGTTTCTCTGATGTTACCAGTTTTTATAGAGCGGATGAAGCGGTGCTAAAGTCTACTATAATTATATCATACTGAAGGATACCATTCTGGAATCTTTTTTTTCTTTTGATTTTACTTTTTGATGTAATTGATGAAACCTTGCATTGTTTTCACGGAACGTGCTAATAAACACCGTTCACTGATGTGCCATGCAGCCTTTTATGTTGTATATTTTCTGTACTTTATCTTCTTAATCTCCCTCTAACGCTCAATTATCTTCTTCTTTGAAAATGTTAGAATAACCATCCCCTTAAAAAGCCTTTATAAAAGCATGCCTTGTGTGCACATGTTCTTTACAGCCTGTATACCCTCTGCTGAGCCATAAACACGCTTGCCATAAAATCCCTCTTAAGTTAGGATATTTTTGGCACTTTGCAGTTTGCTTTATTTACATACATGTATTATGGCCCTTGTTGACTCTCTGCTCTTTTATGTGGATATTGCTGAAATTGTTGGGTTATTTGGCAGTATGGCTCATGTAAGATTGGAAACTTGTGCATTTTCTAAATACACATAAGGGTCTTATAGATATTATGTTTATTTCCTATGAATAGAAAAGGCTTGTGGTCTTCAAAAAAGTTAAAGGGAACTATGCAGCTTTTTTTCCCTGCAGTTTCTCCTAGTTTCTAATAGCTGTAGGAGCTGCCATGTTCCCCTCTCCCCTTCTAGCTGCCCTTATTTATACAGAGGGAAGGTGTGGAGATGGCATCTGTGACTCCTCTAAACTCTTTGAAGCACAGTGTCCTAGCCCCCCCCCCCCCAAATGCAAGCTTGTGTTTGCTCTCTGATAATGTGTGCAATAAAATATTTACAGCAGTCCTTAAAATTAAATGTACAAATTGAAGTTTGTTCAATTAATAATGAGCCACATTGTTACCATGGGTTTTTAATGAGCTATTCAGAGGCCCTGTGTGCTAAAAAATGGTGCTTGGTTAACGTTAATGTGCCCATACAACTGTCGATCTGCCACTAGGTCGACCATCAGATAGGATCACTCTCTGATTGAATCTGAATGGTCAACTGTCATGCTGGTGCATCTCCTTACCTCCTCCTGCGTTCGGCGTCTTTTTGAGTTGTCACCAGTGAGAGTCCGTACAATGGAAAACACGAACATGTACTGACCGCACTACAATACAGGCACTAGCGGTGACCATTTAAAAAGAGGAGGAGGAGGCGAGGAGTGGCACCAGAGTGATAGGTGAGCATGCAACACTAACCAGCAGCCCAGGGGGTACACATACACTTGGAGGGTGACTAGTCGGGGGTCTATTGGTCATTAGGAAATAAAACGCCACTACCACCGCGCACCGTCTAGCACTTTCAACTGAGATATGAATCCCTGATTGGTCCTTTTGGCTGGAAATGGATCAGATGCCCATTTGTGGCATTGATAGCTGCCAGATTCGATCGCTATGATTGAATTGGCCAGATATCGATGCTGAAAATAGAAAAAAAGTATGATCACGCTTACTGTATTTATACCTAATTGAGCTTAAAATGTATTAAAATTGCCTACTTGATCAAATTTCAAATAAACCAGTTTGTACAATATAAAGCTGCCCATAAGATCTACTGAGTCTAATAAAATTCTATTGATATGGTATTGTCAGTTGATATTATGATCAACCTATTGATATTGTGGTCTGAAATGCTGGTTCTTTGCAGGATTGGTCCGTGCGTGTGTGTTTGTCTGTACGTACATATAGATGGGGGGGGGGGGGGGGGGGGGGGTAGAGTGGTAGAACAGGTAAATTATTCCGATTTGATCTACCCTAACAAATCCAAGTGTATGGTCGGTATTCTGTGCTTCTTGGCATGTCAATTAGCATCACCTTCTATGAAAACCATGCAAAGCAGGGTGGCCGCACTCAAGACAGCACAAACGGCACAGGGAAATTTGGGAGCACCATTCTCCGCCATTGGCCGTAATGTTAATATACCTGCTATATTGGCACTTGGCCTCTTCTGAAGCAGGAGTTGCCCTTGTGGTGCATTAAAGGATACCCGAGGTGACATGACGAGATAGATATGTGTATGTACAGTGTCAGCACACAAATAACTATGCTGTGTTCCTTTCTTTTCTTTCTCTGCCTGAAAGAGTTAAACATCAGGTATGTAAGTGGTAGTTCCTGTCTGAGTCAGGGCTGGGTCAGACTACAGCGTGACCCTCACTGATAAGAAATTACAAATTTGAAACCCTTTCCTGGCAGAAAATGGCTTCTGAGAGCAGGAAAGGCTCAGTGTTCTCCCCAGGCTCTTTTAGCCGGGTGCTCCACCCGGCTAGTTATGGTGACCACCCGGCTCACCTCCTCCTATTCTGTAAGCAGAGTTGCACACATAAGCACCGGCCCTGCATTCTCTCAACTTGCCCCACCCGGCTACTATTTCATGCCACCCGGCTACTATTTCATGCCACCCGGCTACTATTTCATGCCACCCGGCTGGAAAAAAATTCTGGGGAGAACACTATGCTTCAAAAGGGTCAATAGTTCCAAGGTTCTCCCCAGAATTTTTTTTCCAGCCGGGTGGCATGAAAATGTAGCCTGGTGGGGTGAGATAAGAGAATGCAGGTCCAGTGCTTCTGTGCGCAACTCTGCTTACAGCATAGGAGGAGGTGAGCTGATAACAGCCAGGTGTTTACCAAAATTAGTCGGGTGGAGCACTCGGATAAAAGAGCCTGTGGAGAACACTGTAGTTCATAGATTTTAGCTCTGGCATACTTCAAAGAATGTCATTGAGCAAAAACAATAAAACAGTAAAAACAGTCATTTTTAGGAGAATAGATGCTATTGATTATTTTATTAGTTTATTTTCTCCTCAGGTATCCTTTAAGGCCTCACAGTTGGTGGTCCTACGATGCCACTTATCTTCTCACGTTAGCACTTTGCTCTTACTTTTTTCTGCTGCTATAGCACGGTGCACTTTGCACTGAAATTGGTTCACTCGTCTTCATTCTGTTTTCACCTGCGGGCGTTGGTCTTATCACTGATATTTGCTATGTAGATTCATTGTTTTGCAATTGTTTTGTTATCTATACCAGTTGCTTGTAACTTATTGAGCAATATTTATATACATATCTATCAAATCATTATTTATTATGCGCAACCTTTTTTTTCATAATATTTCATATTTTTGGTGAGGAGGATCTGTGTTTATGTACTATTTATTTGATTGTTGATGCCACCCTTATCACCACTTGGTGATTTTTAATTGATTTTATTCTGGATCATACTGTAATTTGTCAATAAAACTTTTGCATTCTAGACTTTGATCAGCGTGGTGCTATTTATAGGGTACTTTCTCTTCTCTCCAATACTGTTTGATATTGCCCTAAGGAAAACAAAAGTTTGCTTTCTTAAAACAAAAAAGTATTTGCGATAATTCAGGTTGAAGTGAGCTCCGAGATGTCTCCCAGAGCATCACTGCTGAATATATGCAAATTAACCATTGTTGACCTTAAAAGCTAAACACACCTCCAGATCCCCTGGAATGCAATGATGTGTCCGCTTGTTAATTTGTACAGAGCCATAATAATCCAAAATGCATACAGACTGTTTCGAATTGGTTGATCCTCAGTGCATGGCATGGATTCATTTGGCTCTATGGAGTAGGGCTTAAAACACTCAGAGGTACAAACTAACCAGCAAGTTCATGGCGACCCAGAACTCATTGGAGTGTATAAGGGGCTACAATGCTCCTAAAAGTCCCTTTACTAAAATGCTATTGAAAACAAAAGTTTGCTTTCTTAAAACAGAAAGAATTTGTGATAATTCAGGTTGGAGTGAGCTCCGAGATGTCTCCCAGTGCATCACTGCTGAATATATGCAAATCAACCATTGCACCCTTAGAAGCTAAACACACCTCCAGAACCGCTGGAATGCAATGATGTGTCAGATTGTTAATTTGTACAGAGCCATAATAATCCAACATGCACACTCTGTATATAAATTTCCTTATGTATTAAATTATAGATATGGTGCAGGTCCAATTCTTTTGTTTCCTAGCAATTTGGCCGTCATCAAAAGACCGACCCCAAATTAGTATAAAAACAGAGTAATTTGGCCAAATTATGTCTTACCCCTGAATCTACAGCAGCCTGGAAGGGGGAATAGTAATTAACGCCGCCGGGAATTTTGCAGAGTGAGCAGATTTTCGTCTTTGCCCTGTGCCTGCATTTCCCGGTGCCTTAACCTCCCTGGCGGTGCATTTGTGTCTGGAATTATGAGTCAAAAGCGGTACATTTTTTTTCTAGAATTTTTCGGCCTCCAATTCTTAAATCATAATTTACCAAAATATGACAGAATAAAAGCCTCGTAGACATTCTGCATATAAATAAAAGACTAGAACACAAATTTTGTGAATTAATTACATTTATGAAGACACTTAAAGAGACACTGAAGCGAAAAAAAAATTATGATATTATGATCTGTATGTGTAGGTACAGCTAAGAAATAAAACATTAAAGCTACATACACATGAGGCACGGAGACAAGTAACAGTTGAAAGTCTCCAGCAACGACAGTTGTATACAAGCAACGATTGTATACACGCGGCAACAACCTGTCTGCAACCTAGCGGAAACTGTTGCTCAGCAACTTCTGTCGCAGGTTCAATGAACTGTCGGACTCACAAGAGTTGCTAGAGACTAGCATACACACGACCGCACCGACTTGAGACTAGGGACGGTTGCTGCAACAGCTGGTGCCGGGGATTGAACAAGTCAATCGCCTGGAGACAGCTCTGACTAGCAACAGTTGCTTGCGCGCGCCTCATACACATGGAGGACCTGTTGCCGCAACATGCGCGCGCCATGTGTTTCCAGCAACAGTTGTAGCCCGTGTGTATGGGCCTTAAGATCAGATACATCAGTCTAATTGTTTCCAGTACAGGAAGAGTTAAGAAACTCAAGTTGTTATCTCTATGCAAAAAAGCCATTAAGCTCTACAACTTTCAAAGTCGTGGAGAGGGCTGTCTTCTGACTTTTATTATCTCAAGTGTTTTCTTTTGTTCTGCCAGAGGAGAGGTCATTAGTTCACAGACTGCTCTGATTTTTGAATGCTGAATGTTGTGTAATCTGCACATATTAGAGAATGATGCAATGTAAGAAAAAACACTATATACCTGAAAATAAAAATATGAGAATATTTTCTTTGCTGCTAATCTTCTAGTAATTCTTCATAGTACACAACCAATTCATTATATCATGTATTTTTTTTCGCTTCAGTGTCTTTAAAAATGTTGAAACTGTACAAATAAGAGAGTAGTCAAAATCAGGGCAGAGATTGATGCAGGTGGCAGGCAGAAAGTAGTCAAAATCAGGGCAAAAATCGGTAACAGTAAGACAGAAGCACTTAGCTCAGAAGCAGTTGGGAACAAATGGCTATATTGTTACTATCCTGTGCTTTCAAATAAGCTTTTCTGCCATCTCTCCCATGGCAGTCAGGTGACGCAGGGGAGAGATCAAATTACAACTTGTGATAAGAGACAAATGAGGCTAAACTCTCTCTATATATACATGTACATACAAACATGTACGTACATACATAGATGCATGTATGTACATACATACATACGTACATACACATACGTACGTACATACATACATACATACATACATACACACGTACGTACATACATACATACATACATACACGTACATACATACATATACACGTACATACATACATATACACGTACATACATATACACGTACATACATAAACACGTACATACATATACACGTACATACATATACACGTACATACATATACACGTACATACGTACATACATATACATACACATACGTACGTACGTACGTACGTACGTACGTACGTACGTACGTACGTACGTACGTACGTACGTACATACACGTACATACATACACACGTACACACATACATACGTACATACATACATACATGCACGTACGTACATACATGCACGTACGTACATACATACATGCACGTACGTACATACATGCACGTACGTACATACATGCACGTACGTACATACATACATGCACGTACGTACATACATGCACGTACGTACATACATGCACGTACGTACATACATGCACGTACGTACATACATGCACGTACGTACATACATGCACGTACGTACATACATGCACGTACGTACATACATGCACGTACGTACATACATGCACGTACGTACGTGCATGCATGTACATGCATGTCCAAGCATGTATGTATGTATGTATGTATGTATGTAGATAGATAGACACAGTGTAATATTACAGACACGGGGCGACATTCCTTTACTTACGGACCTGGACATCTTCAGGTCCACCTTAAAATTTAGCCCGCCCCCGTCGCGTGACGTCACAACGCCCGCCGCGCACTGATTGGTCCTGCTGGCAGCGCTGATCGCGCGCGGGACCCAGGTAATCACAACAGGAGTCAGATTGTTCACAGCCCGACCTGGGCACGGGCTTACCGCTGTGCACATAGAAATCACAGCCCGTGCTCAGGTCGGGCTTACCGTCTTGGAGGCTACAGCGGATCCGAGATGAAAAACTAACTATAACAAGTAACTTGTCTATATATGTTACCTAAAGTGTAGATAGTTTACACAGCAAATCTAGCTGCAAACAGCTTTAACAGAATATGATTTATTATTCCTGTGATAGAATGACAGCAGCCATGTTGTTTGTAAATATTACACAGAGGCAGGCTTATCTGCATCTTGAGCAAAAAAACCTAATCCCCCCCCCCCCCTCCTCCTCCCCTCTGCTTCTGAAATTTCTTGCTAATAATACCTCCCCTCCTCCTGCCCAGACTGAGCTCCCATGAGCCCTTGCTACTACTCTGAAAGTGCCTTGGCTCTCTGAAAACCTGTGGGTGTGGCTTGTGTAGTTTATAGGGAATTAGAGTATTAAAACAAAGTATTTGGCTTGAGGAATGCCCTATAAACAATAGGAAAGGAACACAATTATGCAATGAGTAAAAGTTCATCTCGGATCCACTTTAACTACATGAATGCAGTTTCACAACCAATAGCCAGGCTGAGGGATGATCAATGATTTTTATGCAAATATATGCAGTTTGAAAATGGACCAATCAAGTCCCACTCGGGTTTAAATTGATTGGTCCATTTTAAAGCTGCATATATTTGCATAAAAATTTACGTAATTCATAAACTCATAAATATTTGCATCTCATCGATTATCCCTACTGAGCACCAACGTTTGTTAAAACACGTTAGGGGATTTATTTATTTTTTAGCTCACTTTATATTCAATAGATATTTTTTGTTGCATAAAGGGACAAAATGTTCTCTCATATTATGTAATCTTTTGTCAGATGAGTGAGTATGTGGGTAGATCTGATGAAGGGAAATTGTACTCCTCAAAGCTTGTCTTAAAGGGAACCTTAACTGAGCGGGGGGTAAAGAGTTTTACTTACCTGGGGCTATTACCAGCCCCCTGCAGCAGTCCTGTGCCCTCGGCGCCGCTCTGGAATCCTCTGGTCCCCCGCTGTCACTTAGTTTCGTTTTTGACGACTCACCAGTCGCCGGCCGCCATGCGTATTATTGGACGCATTCACCAATGCAATTAGCGCTATTGCGGACCGCAACGCATACAAAAATGTGCTGCCGCATATCTACGCGTGCGGAATGCGGCAACGCGTATTTTTGTACGCGTTGCGGTCCGCAATAGCGCTAATTGCATTGGTGAATGCGTCCAATAATACGCATGGCGGCCGGCGACTGGTGAGTCGTCAAAAACGAAACTAAGTGACAGCGGGGGACCAGAGGATTCCAGAGCGGCGCCGAGGGCATAGGACTGCTGCAGGGGGCTGGTAATAGCCTCAGGTAAGTAAAACTCTTTACCCCCCGTTCAGTTAAGGTTCCCTTTAAGCTCCGTACTCAACACCAGACATTCCAGCGATCCCTTGATGACGGTCGTTAGCGACACCTCTTCCTGCCGGTGGGTTTGCATGGCATCACACGCCGCTACATGTCGGGGCGATTGAGACTTCAAGCGATCGATGCACTTTGTGCAGGAGTCGTTGGGGATCTTAGCGATCCAATCCGCCGTGACGGTCGTTATTGCCGTCCAACACTAAGCAACGTTTGTGTGGTCGTGCGCCTGTACCCACGATATCGTGGAAATGACCGCTTGGCACTCAAAACTTTGAGGGTCTGCTGGAAAATCGCAACGTGGGTAGATTGCTTTACTGCAAATATAAAGAATTTCCTGCATAGACTTCAGCCTTTCTGGTGAGCCCATGTATAGATTTTTCCTGCTGTTGTGCTTTAGGCTGATGAGAAGGCTGTCTGACATGCAGGCAACATCCATTCACCCTCAGTGGTTTTTATTAGTGGAGGTAGAAGGAGAAGAGGAGGGAGAACAGCAGATGTCCATTGGAGAAATATCACATCTATTTGACCTTTTTCCTGAAGAGCAGTTGCTGCTGTTTTTCTGCAGCACCCACAGACATGACATTGCCACCAAGTCCTGCAGCTGTCGTCTTCTGTCTATGGGAACACCTGTGATGAGTGCTTTTGGTACATCCATTATGGCTTGTGCATTATGTACAGTGCCATCTGATGCAGTGCATTGTGGGCAGCATGGTGGTGTAGTGAAGAGTAGTCTCGGCTTACAGCGCTGTACTTTGTACAGCGCTGCAGAAGGTATCAGTGCTATATAAATAATAATTGTACACACTTTACTGGATTATTCAATTCCTGAAGTAACTTTTCCAAAGCCTGTGCTAATTCTGGAAAGACAGAAGAAAAGAGCGTGCGCACTGTGGATCGATTGATTCATAGTTAGGGCAGGTCCAATAGGAGAGGTCTCACCTGATTGAGGAGGCTGAGGGAACACTTCTGCCCCTCTTATGCTGGGATACTGGCTTGTGCTGAATTGTATAATGCTCCCTGTGCTGATCACTTTGGGTGGGATGTACAGATTGCATGGCGAGCTGTGAGATACTTAGTGCCAAAATTTGCTTGTTTACTAGTTAGACCCACTTCGCCTCCAAAACACTACACAAAATAATACAATAACAAGCCACCAGCCCACCACCTGGATGACAAGCTAAATCCTAATTATCTAGTCCTGTCCCAAATCTGAACAGCTCTAGAGCTCGTCCCTCACCCACCCATTGGGCCACCTGACCAATGAGCCCAAAGGGAGGGAATTTGAAATGAATACATACCGGTAACTGTAAATGTAATGTCTTTTCTCATATATGCTTGATAAAGCAGGGGGTGCTCACCTGCAATAAATACCTTATACAGATACTCATGTATCATTGTGGCTAACCCAGCTTTGCTCTGCCTGCTACACCGACTCCACTCACAGCCGGGGAACCCTGCTCGTACTGGCTGAGCACAGTGATTCACGCACTCACAGCGTGGCTCCACCAACCATTGCCAGATCCAACACAGTTCATCCACAAGGACCTCGTAGAATTCAACACAAGCCAGGTCCCGGATATGAGAAGGATGCAAGCGTACTAAGCTGAAGAAGCCATAAGAGTTCCCTCATTCTCCTCATTCAGGTGATACCTCTCCTGTTGGGCCTGCCCCTACTTTGAATCGATTTACAGTGCGTGCCCTTTCTTCTGTCTTTCCACTTATGCCTGCGCATACAGGATACAGCACCTTTGACAAAGAAGCTTGCAGATCGCTCCCTGGTTGAAAAAAGACATTCGTCTATCAAGTCCAACCAGATCTTAACCATTGTAAACGAGAAGAGGATGAAGGAGCACCTCATGAGTCAGTTAGCGTGCCCAGACCTCTACCCCAGCACCTTCAGGGGTACGCAGTATAATGGTTCAAGAATAGGTCGGCACCACCAGAAATTAATTATAGCTCTGTTATTGCCTTCAACAAATGAGCGATAATTTATTTCTGGTGGTGCCAACCCATCCTTGAACCATGATTCTTAAAGAGAACCTGTACTGTCCGATTTGTACAATAAAAAAACATATCAATCGATTTACTGTGATCTCCTGGATCCCTCTTTGCCATTACCACTGCTCCCCGCCATGATCCTGGCTTTTAATCACCAGTTTTAGGTAGTGATTACAAACAAAAACCATGACCATGAAGTAATGTCATCAGGTTTCAGTATACTACAAGTTTTTATTACATTGTGAATTTTCTGCACTCCAGTCAGGGATTCTCACAGTTTCTCGTCATGGGAAGCTCCCTCCCTCCTCAGACAAGCTGAAATTGAGAGCAGAGACCCGTCTGCGAGGGATAAACAAAACACATACACAGAGCCTGGAGGGGGCGTGCATAACTTAAAATATTTATATATATTTATATTTATATATTTATATATTTTTATATATATATATATATTTTTATATATATATATATATATATATATATATTTATATATATATATATATATTTATATATATATATATATATATATATATATATATATATATATATATATATATATATATATATATATATATATATATATATATATATATATATATATATATATATATATATATATTTATTTATATATATATTTATTTATATATATATTTATTTATATATATATATATTTATTTATATATATATATATATTTATATATATATATATTTATATATATATATATTTATATATATATATATTTATTTATATATATATTTATTTATATATATATTTATTTATATATATATTTATTTATATATATATTTATTTATATATATATTTATTTATATATATATATTTATTTATATATATATATTTATTTATATATATATATTTATTTATATATATATATTTATTTATATATATATATTTATTTATATATATATATTTATTTATATATATATATTTATTTATATATATATATTTATTTATATATATATATATATATATATATATATATATATATATAATATTACAGAGACCTTGCAACTAGAGAGGGCTGCAGTAATCCAGACCACATTAGAACAGTTATAGGATAGAAAAAATAATGCTGTTAAAGAGTCTCTTTAACCATTCGCTGCCTTCTTCCTCAGAAGGTTAACCCCTATCTTATGCCTAACCCTAACCTTCCTCCACTGTTAACCTTTTTACTGTCTCCTAACCTCTCTCCTTATGTAAGCTCTTTCCTGATAACTGATGTTAATCTTCTGACTGTAAAAACTTCCTCCACCTCACTCTAGTACTTGCCCTCCTTTAACTGATAACCCTAACCCATGCTTGTTTGCTGTTGTGTGCTTTAATGTCAGTATCAGGCAGTGTGTAATAGAAAATTCCCCTCCCCCCCCCCCAAGTGAGTATGTGTGGTAGATGCTGTATAAGCAAAGTGATAACAGAAATATGAGGCAGATTTGAGTCTACAGCTGGCTTCTGCCTACCTGGCTGCCCAGCCATTTGTCTTCAAGCTGTCCACTGTTCATCTCGCACAATCCCAACACATGGAAGTCATTTTCTTTTCTTGGCCGCGTGAAATGTCTGCATAGCCTGCACAGAATTCTAATCAAGGCTAAATCTCAGTCAAGTCATGAGCAATCCTTTGTGGGAAACATTCCATTTTTAGCCATCTTTCCAATGGAAAGAGCTTTATCAAATCATGCTGTGTGTTCCGCCTTAACTAAGGAGATGGTGTTCGTCAGGAAACGCACATTCTGCAGAGTGATAAAGCAGCACACAGGCAGGATTACTGTGTGATGGCTGGCGTCGAAAGCGTATCAGCTTCCTACAGCACTCTGTGGCTCTGTTTACAAGATTGCTTAGCAGAGGAAAACCTCTGTAGAGAAGGAATTATGAAAGGGCTGAGGCTCCCTTGCATGCTAAGATCTTCACATATTATGAGACTGATTCGTGAGTAGCTTCAGGTAGTCGGCCAATTTAGAGGCTCCCTTGTGAGGAATAATGAACATCAGAGGGGTTTAGCTCTCTTATCTTGTTGCAGCTCTTATTTTTATGATCAGACGTCAATCTTCTCAGCACTATAAACAGCAGTGAGCCCTTGAAGTGAACCTGTAACATCACAAGTGTTAGAAAGTAGTGGACATCTTATGGTGGCAAACATGTACCTGTGGTAATACTCCATCTGGAAGTACTTGGCCAAGAATGATCAATGGCCTCAAGTAGTGGGTGAGGTTTAGTTTTGTTAACCACCACCCCACCCACTCATCTGTCAGCATTCCTTTCCTCTCTTGTTTGGTGTCATTTTTGTCTTGTACTTATTCTTGTAAAGTCCTAGCATGCCACAGATTGTATTGCTGGTGTTCGAATTTGGTTATTGAAATTCGGAAACCCAAATCTGACCATCATTACACTTCAGCACTAAGACATGTGGACAGGGCCAGAGAGAGGTCACTTATTTGCGCTTCACAAGTCATTTGAAACATGCGAGACCTCCCCTGATCCTGTCGACATGTCTGGGTGCAGAAGTGTGGTGATGGATAGATTCGGTTTTTCGAATTTCAATAACCCAAATTCGAACATCAACTCTACACTTTAGATTATATAACTGGAAATTCCAGCTGGCATTTGCTGGAGGCATGGGGCAGGTGGCCAGGTATGTTGGGTTTTAATACGCTAAGTCCCCTGACCAGTCCCTGTCTATTCCCCTAGCCTAACCCTAAACTAGCCCTATGCTGAACCCTAATTTTTTCTGCTACCACTAACCTTAATTTGCTGACTGAAACTTGTACTCTATGGAAAGCAGGTACCACATAGCATGGCCACCTGTAGTTTTGGTTCTGACCACTATCACACAGATGAGGCTCATTGCAATGGGACAGCATATTCACTTATGTCACAAACCAGGCCTAGCTGATTAACTTTCCACTATGCAAAATACAAACCATTTCAGTTAAATTATACCAACCTGTAATCTCTACAACCGGTGTTAACCCCAAACTCACTCAGTGCTTTCTCACAATCTGAAGTGATAACTGTAGCCTCTCTCTTACTACCAGGCCTTTAAACACACAGTAGGTTCACCTGGGCATTCTGCACGACGTTGGCTACCACAGCAATTCGCGTTATAGAACGGTTTCCATAAAAAATGAATGGAAGCAGTTTCTTTACCAATGGTGGGGTGGGTGCGTTTATCATTTACCGTTGTCTGTGTGATCAACGCGCTTGCATGCCCCTGATTGCCGAAATCACAGACCATCCCAGATGCCCATGGGGCCCATTCGCAGTCATTTAAAAAGAGCTGCGCAAGACGGCGAGCTACGCACCCATCCACAATTCGTTTCTGAACTTTTGGTGGCCGGTGCAGGAAACTATGTGCAGAGCCTACAACCGCAAACGCCCGTCTGCTCCAGGCCTAACATTACTAACCCAGAGGGCTCTTTCACATCAAAAGTTGAACTGTGTGATTGTCGCGCAGTATAACTGCCAAACTGATGGTAAAAGGGTGTCACTGAGTTATGCAACCAGACCATGGAATATGCATCCACAAGTGTGTCAGCAGACGACCCTTAGGGCTGGTTCACTCTGCAAGAGCTTTTTCTAAGCACCTGTGATTTTTAAAGCTGTTGCTTATGTAATGCTATGAATTTGTTCTCACTTGAGCACTGATTTTTTTATAGAAATCCTCCATAGCATTGCATTAGGAAGCGCTTTTCAAATCACAAGCACTTAAAAAGCTCTTGCAGTGTAAACCAGTCGTTAGTACTGGTGTCCACTATGGTGTACATAAACAAGGTCCACCCCACCAGCTATGCCAAACGCTAGAACTGCCTGCAATTGCCTGGCAGTTACACAGGAACAGATGATGGACACACTACTGTCCATGTGAAAGACACCTTGGGTAGGGTTCCCACTTATCCAAACTCGCGTGCGAATTTGTGACAACATTTGCTGCACATACATTGAGAATAAAATGGAGATTCACACTCCTTTTTGAAAATTGCATTTGCCTTTTCTCATACGTGAAAAACACATCTTGCAGCTTAATTTCACACATTGCATGCAAATTCTCATTGACTTTCATTAGCTACTCTGAAAGAATGTGTGCGAAAAATGGGCAAACTAACGCAAATAGTCTCTGGAAAATTCTTTGAAAAATGTTAGCAGTTTCCACACTGGTAAGTGTGAACCCAGCCTAACTGACAGCCATCTTTCTAACCCCCAAAATATCTATACTTCTCGACATTATGACATCCAACTTTCTAGCATCAAGTGACTGTATCCCCACATTATGTAGCGGCACACCTCTGTGTTTTCGTTTCAAAGGTGTTTATTAAAGTAGAAACGCAAATACATGAACATTTCACAGCGAACAATATTTCCCCACGCAGGGGGATTAGCTTGAGAGCCAACTTCAGTAATAGCAAAGATATGAAACGTTCATAAAAATATCAAGAGAAAACACATTTTATAGAATATGTAACTATAGGGAGGGTAAGAGAAGGGAAGGGAGGGGCAACAAAGGATTAGACAGACCTGGAGGACCCATGGGTGCAAAGCACAACATGCCAATGGGTCGCTGATACGGGGTGGGGAAGGACATGGGGAAGGGGAGGCCTTCTCAGAAACCACATATGAGTTGAGTGTTCATCTCATGAAGTGGAAAAAGTAAGATTGGGGGGACCTACATACCCTAGGCAGCCAGCCAGCTTATGCCATGTCGTGCCAGAGGTATATAGCTAGAAAGAGTGAAGTACATAATTAAGACCATTATTGTCCTGCCATTCTATCCAATCGTTCCAAGTTTTGAAGAAGTTAGGTAGGTTATCCTGAATCTTTGCCATGATGTGTGCAGATAACATAGTGGAATTTAAATCTGAAAATACTGTTTCTGGCGATAGAGAGGGGGACTTCCATCGAGAGGCTAAATGTCGCTTCCCGAGAGCAAAGGCATGCTGGAATAGTCTATGGGTAGTATAGTAAAGCGTAGGCGGTTTATTCCCTAGAAGGATAGCTGATGGATCAATTGGTAGAGAGACTTTAGCAATGAAACACAATTTGGACCAAATAGCAGACCAGAATGCCTGAGCTATCGGGCAAGTCCACCAGGTATGCCAGATGTCACCTCGAGCCTGACAACCTCTAAAACATAGGGGCGAGACTGATCTGTCAAAGTCATGAATCCTTGCTGGGGTTATATAGCATCTATGGAGGAGTTTGAGCGAAGTTTCAATGGATGAGTAGTAGGCACTGTTTTTTAATACAGAGGTGCAGCAATGAGTCCATCTGCTGGTCGAGAGCTCAAACTGCATATCAGATTCCCATTTGGATTGAAAGGGAAACTTAGTGTCTGGGGGGACCTGTGTAAATATATCATATAGTTCTGAAATCAGACCCCTCTCAAGTGGAGAATCTTTACATCGGACCTCGAAAGCCATGTAGGAGGTAATGGAATTGGAGGGATTTAGTGATCTAAGGAAGTGAAAAACTTGTGATACTCTGAAGATTTCGCTTGGAGGGGGGTGATGTTCAGTCATAAACTGACGGATTGGGATAAGCTTATAAGCACTAATAAAGCTGCCCATTTTCGTAAGACCTTTTTCAATCCACCATTTAAAGAGGTTGATTTGGTGGCCGGGTGGAAAGTCAGGGTTGCCCAAAATTTCAGTTAGACGTGTGGTCGGTGATTGTAGCTTATGTGCGAACCTAACTTTCTGCCAAATAGCGAAGGAGTGAGCCGATATAGGCGAGGATTTTCTAATGGAAGCTAATGGGATGTTCTGGGCCCACATTATCCCAGGTAGGGTCAAAGGGGCTAATAGCTGCGACTCGAGGTGAACCCATAGAGGCGTATGGGTTTTTGCATTAATTGCAGCCATTTGGGCAATCTGAGCTGCTTTGTAGTAGATCGGTAGGTTGGGAAGGTTAAGACCTCCCAGATGCTTTTTCCTGGACAGGGCCACTTTATTAATTTTTGCTCTCCTATTCTGCCAGACAAATTTATGAACCTTATTTTGGAATTCTTTAAATGGTTTAGGCTGGAGTTTGATAGGAAGGGTTCTAAAGAGATACAAAAGTCTTGGTAAGAGGGTCATTTTTATGGAGTTCACCCTTCCTAATAAAGACAGAGGATATGAGGCCCAAGTTTGTAAATCATTTGATAACTTATGATACAAAGCGGGGTAGTTAGTTTCGTATAGAGTGTCTGGGTTTAACGGAAGATTAACCCCTAGATATTTAATGTATTTAGTTTGCAACTTGAGGCCTAGAGATTGGGCCATATCAATGGCAGTTTGAGTGGACATATTAGTTACCATTAATTCGGACTTATCCAAGTTCAAACGGAAGCCGGAGAAAGTGGAGAAGTCCGAGAGAATTTGTAAAAGATTAGGGATAGAGGTGTAGGGACTCGTGAGGGTTAAAAGGACATCGTCCGCAAAGAGACTCATTTTATATTCGTTTTGCCCAATTCTGACGCCCTGGACATCAGGTGAAGATCTGATTTTGATTGCCAGGGGCTCCATTACTAAAGCGAAGATTCCCGGTGAGAGGGGGCACCCCTGTCTCGTTCCTCTCTGTATCGGAAAAGTGGTTTGGGAGGTAGAGGGAAGTTTAAGGTTTGCTGAGGGGGAGGAATAAAGAACCTGAATGGCATTTAAGTATTCACCAGAGAATCCAAATCTCTTGAGGACATCGACCATATAGGGCCATTTTATCAGGTCGAAGGCCTTTTCCATGTCTAGGGAAAGAATGGCGAGCTGTTTGGAGTAACGTTTGCAATAATGTTGGATGTTGATGGTCCTACGAACATTATCTGGTGCTTGCCTCATGGGGATGAATCCCACCTGATCCCCATGAACAAGGGCAGGCAAAACTTTGTTCAATCTTGTAGCTAAGATGGACGTGAACATTTTGTAATCGACTCCCAAAAGGGAGATAGGCCTATAATTTTTCGGGTCAAGATGGTCTCTATTAGGCTTTGGGATAACCGTAATTGAAGATTTGAGGAATTCAGGAGGAGGGGCGCCCCCTCTCATCATGAAGTTGTAGAACTTCAGAAGGTGGGGAATTAGAATATTGGCATATTTTTTATAATAGATGGCAGATAGGCCATCTGGGCCTGGAGCTTTAGCCCGTTTTAATTTCTTGATAGCATCATGAATTTCTTCGTGTGAAATTGGTAGATTAAGAAGTTTAGAGGAATCAGGGGCTAGCTTATGTAGTATTGTCTGGGTTATAAAGGAGTGTTTTTTAGAGGAAAAAGCATCTGGGGTATCATCTTTATAGAGATTAGAATAATACTCAAGGAATGTTTTATATATTTTATCTGGGTTAGTGGTGATTTGTCCGGATGATTGTCTAATCTTGATGATTTTGTTTATTGTTTGTTGACTGCGGAGTTTTTTGGCCAACCATTTGTTGGGCTTGTTCAATTGAACATAAGATATTGCCTTAGTCCATCTCAAACTCTTTTCCAGGTGATCATTAAGCAGGGCATCAAGCTGAAGACGAGATTCAGAGATCTGCTTACACAGATATCGTGAAGGAGTCAGTTGATTGGCAGTCATAAGATTTAAAATCTTATGTTCAAGGTTTTGGATAATGATCGCCTTATCACGCTTCAACCTGGATGCATGGCCAATAAGCTCACCTCTAACTACGGCTTTGTGGGCCATCCAGCATATTCCTGGGTTAATATTTCCTATATCGTTTTCGAGAAAATAATTGTTAAGGCATGTATCCAGTTGTCCAGATATCTCAGGATTAAGTAAAAGAGTCTCATTCAGCCTCCAGGGTGATCTACAGAGCTGAGGGACAGGAGATAGCAGTGCTGAGAAAACCATGTCGTGGTCTGACCAAGGGCAAATAAGATGCCTGGAAAATGCTAGGTCAGAGGCACATGCGGCCGTAAGTAAGATTAGGTCGATTCTGGAGTAAGAGTTATGTGGGTGCGAAAAGAACGTATAGCCCCTCTTGCTGCCATTAAATTCTCTCCATGAATCAAAGACTGAATGTAATCTAAAAATCTCAAGGAACAGATCCTTTGACTGTCTGGAGGCTGATGATCTCTTGGGGGTCTGAGAGCGGTCTATATCATCACAAGGGGTAGAGTTGAAATCTCCAGCCCAGATGATGGTATCATATTTGAGTGTAAGCAAGATATCTGAGACTGCTGAGAGAGAGGCCGAGATTTTTTCAGGAGGGATATATACATTAACAATACATATGGTTTTAGTCATAAGGGTCCCTAGTAGTATGAGGTATGTACCATCAGTATCAGATATTTGGGATTGTAATTCAAATGGGAAGGAGTCAGAGAGAAGGGTCAAAACACCTCTATGCTTTTTCTTAGCTGAAGACATATAGAACCGTTTATAGTTCTTGTGAAGACTCTTGGGGATGAATGTGTTAGGAAAGTGTGTCTCTTGAATACACAGCACCTCTGGTTTATGTTTTGCATAATCAGAGAGGGCCTTTTTTCTTTTCTGTGGCGAATTAAGGCCTCTGGCATTATGTGATATAATTTTAACTAGCTGGGGTGCCATGACATAAGGTATAGGATATAATGATAGGATACAGAGTGGCTGCCCGGGGGGGCGAGGTCCTTGGGCAAATAATGTTTTTTTTTTTTACCTGAGAAGAAAGCTGATCGTGGTATTGAAGGGAGAAAGCCAATCAAGGGGGAGGGGAGAACTAACAAGTGGCATTGTGCTGTGGGGTGACCCATTATTAGTTGGGTGACCGACAAGCACCAAGTGGGGTACCAACATGGTAACACCTCACCAGTTGCCATGGACTATTAGAAAGATATTTAACAAATTATATAAGCTTCACAACAATATTCAAACTAATATACAGGACATAGTGATGAAACCACAGTCAACACATTTAACCTAAGATGTGCAAGGGTAGCATCGTCATATGGATTAAGACTATGACTATAGGCACATCATGAGATTAAGTGTTACAGTGTATAAAACAAAAAGCGCTGTATCTTACGGACTCTCAAACTTGTCCAGAAACCTGTTATTAAAAGTGCCATAGTGAACCTGCAAGTTCAGCGTTGGGAGGCATAGCATATGATTAAGGGTGTGCGGTGGTGGGATCAGGGACCAACAACAGTGTCAGAGGCCTATAGAGGCACAGGGGTCCTAGTTCCGAGAAGAGTTAAGCTGGGCCTGCCTGCGCGAGGGCTGAGGGTCAGGCAATAGTTATTCCTAGACCATAGTGAGGTATGATCCCCCACAATAAGAGGACGAAGAGCCAGGGCCACATAGAGAAACACTGGGGGTAAGGCTGATCAGCATCATAAAGTGATCAGTCATTAGCAAACAGGGATGTGGCCTAAATGTGGCAAGGGAAGCTGCAGAAAGGATGTTTTCAGGTGGAAGATTGGAATCTTCTGGTCGAAGACCAGACCCTACGTAGCCCGCTGGTGGAGGACGACCCAGGATCTTGGTTCAAGTCCACTGGTAGTTCAAAGGTGATGCCGGCATCATTTAATGCATCTTCCATTTCCTGGGTTGTCCTGCAGGTGTAGGTCTTGTTATTAAAACGGAAAGAGAGTCTAAATGGAAATCCCCAGCTATAGCGGATGGAATCTCGTTGAAGAGCCAAGGTGTATGGCCTAAACGATCTTCGTTTTTGGATTGTGAGGGGTGCCAGGTCGGGGAAGATCTGGACAGACTGTGACATGCCCGGAAGTACAGTTAGGTCTCGAGCTGCCAATAGTATCTTATCTCTTGCATCTTCGGTGCAAAGCTTTGCGATTACATCTCTAGGGAGCTCGGGATTTCTGGGTCTCGCCATGGCTCTATGTATGCGAACGATGCGTAATATGGCAGGGTCAACTTGTGTAAGCAATGCGCAAAACAGGTTATTAGCTACCGGTTCCAGATCAGTAACAGATTCTGGGAGTCCCTTGATCCTGACGTTTGCCCTCCTGCTCCTGTTTTCAAGGTCCTCCAATTTGGATTCAACAGTGTCCAAACGAGAGTCGTGCTTCTGTACTAGCTTTCTGTCAGCTTTGATAGCGGTGGCCATGTTGTCAGTCTGATTTTCTAGTGTGGATACTCTCTCACCTAAAACTGTGATCTGTCTAGAGAATTCTGCCACAGCCTCCTGCAGCTCGGCCCTGAACATACCTCTGATAGTGTCGATCATTTCTTTATTAGAGATCCTTTCCTCTTCTGTCACAGGAGATGAGGTGGAAGCTCTCTGCTCCATGCTACTGTGCTGCATATATGGAGATCCGTTTATATCAGAGCGGAGGGATGCAGGGGATGCCCTATTAGGGTTTGCCTTCGTTCTCCTGCTGCTTGTTTCTGATGAAGAGCTCCCAGCTGGTGATACCTCTGGCTTGCCTGGACGAGCCTCTAAGGGCTGCTCATTGATGGCGGAGACCAAGCGCGGAGAGCTGGCCGGAGAAGAGCGGAGGGATGCTGGGGATGCCGAATTTAGCAGCTCGTCCGAGTTCCTGCCGCTCGATCCCGCCGGCGAGCTTGGAGTAGGTGAAGTGTCGGGCTTCTTAGGGTTAGGCTTCTGGGAGCGGGCATCAGTGCCTCTCGTAGTGGTGGCTGCAGCTGAAGACTCAGCGTGGGAAGCTTTACCGCTACGGATTCCGGAAGAGGAGCCGGAGGGGGCGGAGCTTGCGGCCATCTTGTTTGAAGCTCTCGTGTACCCCTGGTGAGAACTTTTGATTAAAAAGTGCTTTTTGCTCCGTGTATTGTAGTCGCTGGTGCCTCTTCTCATTGCGTGGGTGTTCCCCTTGCGAAATATGGTCTCATATCTTGTTAAAAGTCGTCATGAAGGTGGCAACTGGTGACGGTGGTGTGGAGCTCACGGAGCACTCATCTGCTCTCAGTGGCTGCACGCATGCGCCACACCTCTGTGTTTTACAATTGACTTGCTTGTGATTTTTAGAATGGATATCAAATCAGTACATAGACACTAATATCTGGAAACCTAATTATTTTGTGTACTTTTTGTTACCACACTTGGTTTATAGACCGGAGGGCAGCCTTAACGCATCCCTCAGCAGTCTCTGTTCCATGTGGATTTAGTTTAAGTGGCTGACATCATGCTGGTACTTTCTAAGACCAGATCCGTAGACTTCTGAAGTCTGGGGGTGGCTTTTTTTCACAACACATACTTGTGTGCAGAGAAAGTTAAACTCCCTACAATGAACTGTAGTTGTGCTTGTAAAGAAAAGAGACATTGGGTGATTCAGATTTCTGTATACTGAAAGGGATCTGGAGATGACTACTTGAAGTATGCAAAGAATGAGGCACAGCAGCAGATTCACCAAATTCTGGAACAGACTGCCTTTGTTAATCCAGGTTGAAGTGACTTTTGGAAATGCGGCTGAGGAAGCGTGTGTATGTTCTGCTAACCGGTTTTATGAAGTTATGCCTGCTTATAGTTATTGTTTGTTCTTCTATACAGGTTTTTTTTTTTTTTTTTAAAGAGGAACTGTATCCAAGGATTGAAGTTCATACCAATCAGTAGCGGATACCCCCTTTCCCATGAGAAATCTTTGCCTTTTCTCTAATAGATCATCATGGGGCCTGTATGGCTGATATTGTGGTGAAACCCCTCACACAGTGTGATGTCATGACCATGGTCCTGACAGTATGCTGCCTGTAAACCTCATTGCATTGTGGGAAATAATTTATTTTTCCAACTGCCAAGCAAGCAGTATCTCCCTCTGTGCATAGAACGCTCAGTAACGAACATTCATCACAGATCATCTCGCAGGGCTAAAGATGTGACGACCAGTGATAAATGTCAGAATGTAAATCGGGGAGAGGGAAGATTTTACAATGGGCAAACACTGACTAAATGATCTATAAATAATTATTGTAAACGGTAAGCAATTTTATTCATTGTTGTTTTCACTACAGTTCCTCTTTAAAGTGTTGATTAAATAGATTTTTTTCTTTAAATGATAAATGTACTCATGTTGAACTGTATTTCTTTTCGGTGGAGAGTGCTATAAAAATGCTCAGTTCAACCTGCAACAGATCTATCCTAATATTAGCCCACTTATTTGCCTCTTCCTTTCTGCTTTGAACGTCTGTAAAAAAAAAAAAAAAAAAAAAGTGGTCTGAAAGCCAGAATTTCTACTTTGCTCTAAAAGATTCCTCACAGCTGGAAAGCTACTATCCCAGAATTTTTTTTATTTTTTGCAGAACATCACTGAAATGATTAAACAAAGTACTTTGCCCATTCAGCTTCAATTTGCATCCAAACTGGAGATAACAGTATCTTTGTTTGCAATCCAATGTTGATACATGTGTGTAAACACAGTGTAACAAGTGAAAAGGAGCTCTCAGTGAAGCTCTCTGTGCTTCAAGCACACACGCAGTTCAGAACAGCTAATTAGATGTTAATATATAATAAAAAGCAGTTTGAATAAAATGCAATGGCAGGTTTCAGGGCAAGATAAACTACACTTTGGAAACTTATTTGTAAACCGACATTATTACTTATGCACAACAGCAAATAAAATTGTATGAGTAATAAGTAGGAAAACACATTTTTATTGAATGTTATGTCGGAGTTTCAGACCACTTAAAATTAACTAAAAAAAACCCCAACTTACAGCAAATACATTAAACCCCCCCCCCTCCCCCCAAATCCCAAAGTGAGCAGGTGGTAGAGTGATATTATAGTCCCATCTTCTGCTGTAACTTACCGTGAGCCGTGTCTCTGCTGTAGTCTCTGCTCTGTTTGCTGTTGACAGTGGGATCTTTATTGTGTTTACTGCATCACCAGAGACCACCTTGTGTTTTTTTGTTTTATTTTTCTAATCTTTTTTTTATAGGAAGTAATTTTGAAAGTGGCTAGTCTATATTAGTATTCAGAACCATAAAAAACCAGAAGCACAGCCATCAATGAAAAGATGGAGTACTGCTCCTTATTATGTTATTTATTTCATTTATAAAGTGCGGTCAGGGCCAGTGCTACCATAGAGGTAAAGGAGGCAACTGTCCCAGGGCCCCAGGACCTGTAGGGGCCCCCAAGGTGTCTCCTACCTTAACTGTTGCTTCCTGGGGCCTCTGCAGAGTCTTTGGCAGAGGAGTGTCTCACCTGTGCTGGTGGGCAGATGAGATGCTACACTGCTAAAGGGCCCAGGAGAGAATTTTGGCTGCTACAATGGGCCCCTAATGCTGCTTTTTTTTGTTTGTTTTGTTTTGTTTGGGTCGGGGGTGTCTGTTGAAGGGCCCCTGGGTTAATTTTGCCCTGGGGCCCCGCTGTTACTAAAACCGGCCCTGACTGTGCGGTCGTACTATGCAGTGCTTGACAATAACTAGGGTTTAAGAAGAAACTAGTTATGCGCTTCAGATTATTATTATTATTATTTATTGTATTTATAAAGCGCCAACATCTTACGCAGCGCTGCACAATAAATAAATGGGTTAACATACAGGTAGAACATACGGAAACTCACAACAAAACAAGATCATGCAAATGATTTGATAACAATACAGTATCATAGGTCAAAATAGAGACTGTTCGAGTCTACAAGAGGGGTGGTTGCGAGTAAGATTGCATAATCAAGCTGGATACGTTAGGGAGGAGGGCCCTGCCGGAGGCTTACAATCTAAGGGTGGGGTGGAGACAATAGGTGCGTCTTTTGAGAGGGGGTCTAACAGAACATATTATGGTGCTGGTGTAGGGGGGTATGCGAGCGTGAAGAGGTGAGTCTTGAGAGCTTGTTTGAAGGAATTAAAGGTGGGGGCGAGTCTGACGGCTGGTGGGAGAGAGTTCCAGAGAGTAGGGGCGGCCCTGGTGAAGTCCTGCAATCGTGCGTGTGACTGAGTTATGCGTGGTGCGACTAGGCGCAGGTCATTGGAGGATCGGAGGGGGCGGGCTGGTATGTGCCTGTGGACCAGATCAGAGATGTAGGTTGGGCAGGTCTTGTGCACTGATTTGTAGGCAAAGCACAGGATTTTGAAATTGATCCTAAAGCTGATGGGGAGCCAGTGTAGTGCTTTACAGAGCGGAGTTGTAGAGGCGCTGCGGTGAGAAGAATGTATCAGTCTGGCTGCCGCATTCATTACCAATTTAAGTGGGTCAGTACGGTTAGAGGGGAGGCCAGATAAAAGAGAATTGCAGTAGTCTAGGCGGGAGATGACAAGGGCGTGGATAAGGAGTTTAGTGGTGTCAGGGGACAGGTAGGAGTGGATCTTGGAGATGTTGCGGAGGTGGAAGTTGCAGGATCTGGCAATACCTTGGATGTGGGCGGTAAAGGAAAGTTCAGAGTCCAGAGTAACGCCTAGACAGCGGGCTTGGGAGGTAGGGTGGATTATAGTATTTTCAATAGTGACGTGCAGATCTGGGAGGGGTGCAGCTGTGCGGGGTGGGAATATTAGAAGCTCAGTCTTGTCCAAATTAAGCTTCAGGTACCTGGCAGCCATCCAGGAGGAAATGGATGTGAGGCAGGCAGAGACTTTGTCCATGGTAGAGGAGGAGAGGTCTGGGGTGTGGAGATATATCTGGGTGTCGTCGGCATACAGGTGGTAATTGAAGCCCATGGAGGAGATGATTTTGCCAATTGAGGCAGTATAGAGTGAGAACAGTAGGGGTCCTAGTACGGAACCTTGAGGAACACCAACTGAGAGGGGTGTAGGAGTGGATGAGGAGCCATTGAAAAATGTTGTAAAGGAGCGGTTGGAGAGGTAGGAGGAGATCCAGGCTAAGGCTAGGTCCTGAATGCCCATTAGCTGCAGGGAGTGGAGGAGGAGGGAGTGGTCGACAGTGTCAAATGCCGAGGAGAGGTCCAGGAGGAGCAGGATGGAGTATTTACCTTCGGCTTTGGCAAGGGCGAGGTCATTTACCACTTTGGTGAGGGCGGTTTCTGTAGAATGGGCTGTGCGAAAACCAGATTGCAGGGGATCGAGAAGGGAGTTGGAGTTAAGGAAGTTGGTCAGGCGTTGGTGGGCCAGGCGTTCAAGAATTTTTGAGGCAAAAGGGAGGAGAGAGATTGGGCGGTAGTTGGATGGCAGAGCAGGGTCAAGTGAAGATTTCTTTAGTAGGGGAAGCACAGTGGCCTGTTTGAATACGGAGGGGAAGATGCCGGTGGAGAAGGAGAGGTTGAACAGATGGGTGAGGACAGGGGCCAGATCAAAAAAATGTGGGCGCAGAGAATTAGATGGGACCGGATCTAGGGGGCAGGAAGTGGCAGGTGAAGTTGCCAGCAGCTGGTTGACTTCCTCCACCGTGACAGGATTGAAGGAGGTAAGGGAGGAGAAAGAGGAAGGAGTCGGATGTGGTGGGGAGGCGGGGGCGATAGAGTGGAGGAGAGAAATATCCCTCCGGATGGTTGTAATTTTGTTGATAAAGTAATTTGATAGGTCAGTGGCTGAGAGGGTGGAGGTTGGGGGGGGAGGTGTGGGGTTAAGTAGGGCATTGAAGGTGGCAAAAAGACGACGTGGGTTGGAGGCTTGGGTAGCGATCAAGTGAGTGAAGTATATCTGTTTACTATCAGCGAGGGCAGCATGGTACGTCTGCAACTTAGTCTTGTATCCCAGGAAATCATTGTTGTTGCGGGATTTCCTCCATTTGCGTTCTGCAGCTCGTGTCTCATTTTGTAGTTTTCTTGTGAGGGCAGTGTGCCAAGGTTGGGGGTTGGGGCGACTGTTGGTACGAAAGGTCAGGGGAGCCGCATGGTCTAAGGCTGCAGAGAGGTTACTGTTGTATTGAGCTGCCGCTTCGTTGGGGCAGGTTAGGCTGGGGAGGGAGGAGGAGAGAGAGTGGAGGGGTGTGGCTAGTACATTGGGGTCAAGGTTGCGCAGATCTCTCTGCCAACGTCCAGTTTGGGGAGGGGGACAGGGGGTGCTGGAAGGAGTGAGGGTGAAGGAGATGATTTGGTGGTCGGAGATGGGGAATGGTGTAATGTCCAGGGTGGTAAGTGCGATGGCTTTGGAGAAAATTAGGTCCAAGGTATTGCCAGCACTGTGGGTTGTGGCGTTAGTATGCTGAGTGAGACCAAGGGAGTTGGTGAGCGAGAGAAGCTGAGTGGCAGCAGAGGTGGTAGGCTCATCAATTGGAATGTTAAAGTCTCCGAGGATGATTGTTGGGAGGTCGGAGGACAGGATGTGTGGGAGCCAGGAGGCAAGGTTTTCTAGGAAGTGCGATATAGTACTGGAGGGGGGGCGGTATAGGACTGCAATAATGGCTGGGAGGGGATGGTAGAGGCGGATAACATGGGCCTCAAAGGAGGTAAAGTAAAGAGAAGGGGGAGGGGTAAGGACACGGAAGGTGCAGGATGGGGAGAGGAGTAGGCCCACCCCTCCCCCAGGCCTGTTATCTGGTCTTGGGGTATGGCTGAGGTGTAGACCCCCGTAGGATAGGGCTGCAGCTGCAGGCAGGTCAGAGGGGGTGAGCCAGGTCTCAGTAAGGGCAAGAAAGGTGAGGGTTTTTGAGATAAAGAGGTCATGGATAGTTGTAAGCTTGTTGCTGATAGATCTGGCATTCCAGAGAGCGCCAGATAGAGGGAGAGATTGTCTGAGTATGGGGCGGATGGGAATGAGATTGGGGCGAGAATGTTCGTGGGTATGGGGAGGGTGGGAGGTGCGGCGGGGAGAGGGGCTAGGTGGGTAAATTTGGTTGTGGTGGGTGAGGTGGGAAGTATGAGGAGGGGAACGGGGGGGTTGGGAGACCGGAGTGGGCCTGGGGTTAGGATGTGTGGTGAGCAGTGGACAAGGGACCAGGGGGAGGAGCAGATGGAGCCAGAACATGAGGCACCAATAGGGCGGGTGATTAAGGGAAAGAGGAGGAGGTATGAGGGGGGTACGCATAATGATGTGTTGGGGATACATACTGTTGCACTGGGAGTGGTGGTGAAAATAGGTAGGGAAAATGGTGTAGCAGAGGTTGGAGGATACTTGGTGGTGGGCTTACCTAGGGCAATGGAGCAACGTTTAGTCGTTTATCAGTGCAGTTTGTTTTTATTTGGTGGGGTGGCTTGTAGGCTGTGCAGTTCAGAATTAAGGGCAGAGATGATCAAGTTAGACAGCAATAGTAAGCAGCAGTACAGGTAAGTTACAACAAAGTTAATGTTACCTTGATGTGGTGCTTATTTCTGTTGAATTACTGGTGAATTCTGGTAAATTCGTTTGTGCCCTTTGAAAACTACCCTTAGAAAGCGAACTGACTTGTCGAACCGACAAGGTGCTTCTCCTCATATACACATAGCTATAGCATTAGCAATGTGTAATCAGGAAGGAAGGCCTAGTCAGCTGGCAGACAATATGCTAATTAAGTAATAGGGGTGGTCTTATTTCCTGCAACTTCAAACAGATCTGTATGTGATACAGGCTATGATGGAAATTGCAGACAGCCACCAGAAAACAAAGTGTGAACAAACAGCCAGAATTCAATAGCAATTACAATACTGTCTGTAATGTAACTCAGGTGCTAACACTATTGCAGATCACTATTAAGATCAAGAAAGCAAAGGTGAAAAGATACAAAAGATAGCAGAGATTAGACATACAGCAAATGCAGGCTGAAATTAAGCGTTTGCTTGCAGAGATTTCAAAGCAGTTCAGATTCAGAGATTAGACATACCTGTTGAGAGAGGATGAGGAAGATCAGGGAAATTGCAGATTGCAGATTGGGTCACAGATGCAAGTATTATGAGTCATAGATGAGTCAGTGGGTTATAGAGTCATAATTGAATTCTGGATATGTAAATGTAGATACAGTAGAGTCCCGGTTATCTGGAACTTAACCTTTTCTGGGCCTCTATTAGATCCTACGTCGCACTTGTGGCTGTACTACCCTGATGCAGTGTACGATCTACCCCGCCCGCCGTTACCGCTCCCAACACGATCGTGTGCACTTGAGAGGGGAGATTAAGCTGTCATATGACAGCTGGCATCTCCCCTCAGTGATCTGCAGCCATTGCGT
This sequence comes from Hyperolius riggenbachi, assembly GCF_040937935.1. Classification (NCBI taxonomy): domain Eukaryota; kingdom Metazoa; phylum Chordata; class Amphibia; order Anura; family Hyperoliidae; genus Hyperolius; species Hyperolius riggenbachi. The sequence continues at coordinate 116,718,295 of NC_090652.1, forward strand.
ATGGCTGTTGATCACATGAACGCTACGATCGCCAGCAGATCGTAGTGATCACCAGTGACAGCTGCAGTGGTAGGGGGAAAGAAGAGGATCCACTCGCCTTCCTGCCATTCCCGCGACGATCAGTGCTCCTCACCACTCTAGCCGGCATCCCTGCTCTCTCTGATGTCCGTGCCAGGTCCTGGCTTGATGACGTTATCAAGCCACGACCCGGAACTGAGCGACAGAAGGAGCGGAGATGCCGGCTAGAGTAGAGGGGTCCACTGAGGCTCATCGCTGGAGCCTGGAAGGTGAGTGAAGGACTCTGCATAAAGGGGGGACACCTGGCCACCATGGGGACACACTGCCCAGCAGGCAACAGACGGGATCCCCTGAAACGCGCCCCCCCCCCCCCCCCCGCATACAAATTCACCTGGTTCTTAAGGGAGGTTAGGCGGCTGGTCCCCAAATGGTTAACCAACCAGCGGTATCAACCAACCAGCACAAATCCTGGGAGTACTCACAGTGATGAAAGCCAGCTTCTTAGGTGGTTTGTGGGATCTGCTGTGTTTAGACTGGGTTCCATGGCTCCCCCAAGGTTAATATACTTACAATTACAGTATTTTAACTTTAAATACAGAGTTCATGCAGTCAGCACTGCAAGGATTGATCCTCAAATATCAAATTTGCTGCTCAAGGACACTGCATCCAGACTCCCTTTGAACTTTTGCTGTCGGCCTTGTCCTCGTGACCATCACATTGCATATAATAACTGGGGTTGCAAACATCAATACATAGGGGTGGTGGCCAACACTAGATCAACCACTCCAGTGTATGATCTGGCATTGTATTATTACATGTATTGTGTTGTGTATCTTTTTGCTTATTACCTGTATTGTGTTGTTGGTCACTCCTGTTCTCATTGTCTGTAATATTATGTATTGTACAGCACTGTTTAGTGTGTATTGCCTTCTTAACCTCCTGAGCGCTCAGGAGGTTTTGTCACTTTTTGCCCAATTTTTAAATAAAAGTGCTAAATGGCTATAAACCCTCTAGCTAGCACTAGGCTAGCTAGAAGAAGTTTCCGGCACCCTCCGATCTTCGCCACTCCCCTGTTTATACATTACCCAGCCTGGATCCAGCGATCGGCGCAGCCTCCCTGGACAGCTCCGGTCTTCACTATGGGGAGGATCGCAGATGACGTCATGCGCAAACCCGATCCTCCCCATAGAGAGACCAGAGCTGTGCCGGGAGGCTGCACAATTGCTGGATCCAGGGGGGGCAATGTATAAACGGGGGAATTGCAGGGGATCCAAGGGTGCCGGACACTCTTACTAGCTAGCCTAGTGCTAGCTAGAGGATTTAAAGCCATTTGGCACGTTTATTTATTTATGTGGGACTTCCTGGGGCCACAGAGCGGGATGCCCGACAGTGTCGGACATACCGCTAAGGAGGTTAACTTGATGAACGTATGAACTCGATGGCTGTATGTCTTTTTTCAACCCAAATAACTATGTAACTATGTAACCACTGTAATATGTTGGAGCTATATAAATCCAATAACTAATAATAATATAAGACTACAAGATCTTGCTGCATAGGAGAATAGTATGGGCTCGAGGTGAAGTTCATACTCCAATTTTTAGCGAAGAATCGTTTGAGTGATCAGTTAATTGTGATCTGATTGGCAGGAGATAAACCTTGTTGATCCCAATGGAGTATTAACCATTCCTAAAGTAAATGTTCGATGGCAGTTCTGACGACTGGAAAAGATTTTTATAATCTGTTGCGATGGATAGGAAGTAAAGGTATGTATGTTGATGGTGATGTAATCGATGCATTACAGCATGTGGTTTTTGTATTTATCTGATCGCTCAAATGATTCTTAGATAAAAATATTGCAGTTACTGGCCTCCTTCAGGTACCAGGTACGGTAGTTTCAGTCAGCCAGTGTGATGGGTGCATGATTGAGTAGGAACACAGAACACAAGACGGAAGGGGCAGATTCCTGCCATAAGCTTACAATCTACAGGCCATACTTGCTTTGTAGTCCAATCTCTTTTTAGTCTCCCATATAGTTTTACTTGCAGGTCCACTGAGATGCTTGCCTTGCATGGACACTAACCATGCTTTCACCAAGTACTACTGCATTATATATGAAGGTGTTACACAGCAAGAGGTCATATTTTATTGTTTTTACAGTAAATGGAGTGCTCTTTATTTTGTGGTTCTGAGAATACTGAGAAAACTTTGATACTTTTGTAAAACAGGAAGCAGAACATCTCCCTCATACATTACCACTCTATGCTTTAGCAGAATACGTTGTAAATGGCTGTTATTTATTGTTTTTAGATCAATGCCAGATATCTGTATAGAGCCAAGCTGTTGTGTGTATTGAAATATAATAGGGTACCTTGCTTGTCCAAACTACTGGCTCCACTTAGCATACGGTGAGATTTTGCATCATTTTGTATGATAAACACAGCGGAGTCTGTCTGCTTTCTTCAGCATGCAGGGTAAACTGTTGAGGCAGGTTACATAAATATGCAGGATGTTTTGTAGCACCTTCAGTTTGTGTAATGAGTCCAGAGCGCCTATTCTCATATACATAGGCCTGAAATTGCCTGCTGTGACTGACCCAACCAGTAACCGAATAACACTGGCAGTCATGGTTCCTTATAATCACAATGTTGGCTAAATTAAATTGAATTAAATCATACTAACTTTAACCAAGGACTGAACTTAATCTCAGTCAGCAGCGGATGCCCCCTTTCCCACAATAAATCTTTACCTTTTCTCAAGTAGATCTTCACGGTGGTGTTTGTGGCTGATATTGCAGTGAAACCCCTCCCCCAGTGTGATGTCATTACCAAGGTTCTGACAGTTTGCTGTCTGCACCTTGTTGCATTGTGGGAAATAATGGCTTTTACCAACTCCCAAGCAAGGAACATTTCCCTCTGAGCGTAGAACTCTGAGTAACGAACAATTCCATACCGATCACCTGGCAGAACTAAAGATGTCACCACCAGTGATAAATGTCAGACTGTAAATTGGGGAGAAGAAAGATTTTACAATGGGCAAACACTGACTAAATAATATATAAATGAATACTGTGAAAGATGAGCAATTTTATTCATTATATTATTTTCACTACAGTTCCTGAAGTTTACTGACTTTAATGATTAAATTGCTTATATTTTGCAGTATTAATTTATGAACTATTTTGTCAATGTTTGCCCTTTGTAAAAAACTTTCTTCTCTGATTTACATTCTTAAAAAGAGTTGGCGACCTCTTTATTCCTGGCAAGGAGCATCACTGCATTTTGTTTGTTTGTGTCCAGAAGAGAGCAGAAACAGTTGGTCTCCCAGAGTACTCTGGGGCAGAAGGCTGTATATTTAGATAGCCTAGGCTAAACAGCACTGGGAGGGTGGAGTTAAAGTGGACCTGAACTCTTGCACAGGACAGAAGGAAAACAGAGAAATGCACCCTGTATGTAATTCATGAATTTAGCCTGTTTAGCCTAATTCCCCCTTGTCTGTGACTAAATACCCCTGTAATTTGATTTCTCAGCCGGGTCAGCTCAGGAAATTCCTCTGCCATGGTAGAGCAGCAAATTTGTAAACACAGGATGTTAACTCTGTCTGCTTTCATGAAAGCAGTAAGTAGACACACTGCAGATTTGTATAACCTCTAACAAAGAAACGTCTTTCTTTAAAGGTTAGTAAGCTGCTTGTCTTTTAGAGTTGAAGTTCTTAGTTCAGGTCCGCTTTAAATTCAGACATACAGCGATATACAGTGCTGGTATGGAAAGTGTACCTGATGCTGAAACCAGTAAACTTGGGTATCCTGAATGATGTATTACAATCTACTATATGTTGTTGTGGTGCCTCTTTAATGGAATTAACAAATAAAATAAAACATCACAAAACTTGAAAATTACATTAAATGTCAATAGGTCATGCATCAGATGCTGGCCTATTTGAGAACCTGTCAGTGGCTCTGTACATACACTGTTATAAAATGACTAGTACACTGTAAATAATAGTCACCACGCAAACATAATATTAATAGTGCATAGATGAAAGCCTTTAGTAGGGCTATTCTGTATGGAAGATTGAGCAGTGTATATTTAGCATGTGTAGAACCCACTTGTGATGATGCCTTTTCATTTCTCTCACATGCTGGCTACTGCTGGGGAGAGACATTGCCTTGTTCTCTCACATACTGGCTACAGATGGGCCAAGGGCACTGCCCTGTTTGATGCAGGTGATGTTTGAAATGTCTATGTTGTTTGCATATAGCGATCCGGGCTTATCATTTTGGTCATGGCTTAAACAGATTCTCTTTACTGAGTGAGATAACCCAGGCTGACTGTGGCTTGCTGTGAAGCATGTGGCAGATGTTTTCTTGGCTCTGTTAAATTGTGTTATAGTTATCAATTCACCAGGGATGGATGACCTCATTGGGATAGCCATTTCCTGAAACACTTTCATTTCTACTCCCTATGGGTCTGATAATCTACATGTTCAGCCTGGGCTAAGCCTGACCGGCTGCTGGAGGGAAGGGTTCTTTATGCAATATGTTAGTTGTGTGTGTATAATCATCATATATTGGGTTTTTTAGCACAGTTCAGCTGCCTGCTTTCCTCTCATACTAGAAAGTCTGTGAGAAGGACACACTAGAATTTTACACCCACTGTTGCTTCACCTCTGGTGATTATCTGGTACCAGAAGTGTCAACGTGCATCTCCCTGCTCTATAGCATAAATATGATCAAGGTGCCTACACATCACTCAGCGGCTGATCGACCATCCAAATCGATAATTATTGAATTGAAAATTGGTGCTGCCAAGAACATGCCAGATTGATGATTTGATCAGTTTCAAATATGGTCACATGTATTGATCACACATGCTGGTAAATTTCCGGCTGACCGGTTTTATCCAGTGCGTGGCAGTAACTGTGTGCATTATTAGGATGAGCGAGGGATGTGAAGGAACCCACGGCGCTGTCCCCCAGTGTAAAAATACCCCATGTGCATTAATACTTTACCTGCCCACCGTGATCAACCATCTTCGGCTTCCTTCATTTGTGCCTCACACGCTGATGGTGTATATCATGTGGCACATTTGTGACATTACACACGCCACATGCTGTACAGTGGCAGTGTGCAAGCCGCAAATGGAAGAAAGGACTGATGGGCACCGAGGTGGGTGACATAGATCTGGGTTTGTTAGGACCCAAGTATCTGGGTTTGTAGAGAGCATAGGGTTGACCAGTTTCTTTCAGGGCACAAGGCTTTTCTTGGTTTTCATTGTGCAACATTGCTTTGCAGTGGGGTGAGTCAGGGCTGCTGCTCTGTAGGTGGGACCAGTAGGACAGCACACTCTTCTGTATCACACAAGGAGTAACAGTAATCTACCCAGCACCACTCGACAGGCAATGTTTGAGGTACTCCAGTGGCCCAATCCTAACCCCCCCCCCCCCTGTTAACGCCAGTCAACAGTATGAAACTGGCCTGGGGAGCTGATGTGAAGTCCTATGTTTCTATCTTTCTGTATGGCTTCAGGGCACTAGGTCTCATGTCCAAATATATGAAAACGGCCATCTCTTCTCCAGTGTACTGCATTTCCCATGCATACGGTTTGTTGATAAGTAACCTGGTAACTGGGAAGAGAAGACTTCAAAGGAAAAGTGATAGCAGCTATCAGAGGAGCAGTTTTATCTCTCCAGTTGATCAGTATCTCTGGTTCACCTCTCCCAGCTAGCTAAGCTACTGTACAGGGCTGGATGTGTTATTTCCAGCATAACAGAGCAAGCCTGAACCAAGCAGAGCCTCACTTGAAAGGCAATAGTGATAAGTAAGCTTTCATTATTTACTTGTTTATACAACTCTGATCAATTGCAGTTTGTTTCTCTATCATCCTGTAGGAAAGAACAGAATTCCCAAGCAGCTCGGGGGACCCAAAACTACTAGGAAATTATAGGGAACTAATGGAGACTGAAAAGTCCTCCAACTAAAAAAACAATGCTCAGTTTGCCTTTAAAGAGAGCCCGATGTGCGAACACTGTGAATCCAGCGCAGGAGACTTAGGTGCAGCCGGCGCCACCATAGACCGCAATAGGAATTACATCAATAGCGGTGCACAGTCAGTAACTTCTGTGCCATCAGAAGACGGAGCTGAAGTTACTTTTAAAACGCTGGAAGCCGAATTACATAATTCCCCACTATCCACGTAGACCTGGAGGGGCAATAGTATTCAACGTTGGCAAATTCTCTCGTATGCTCGATGTGGGCTCAAACAGTTAAAAAAAAAGAGTAGGCTACCTTATCCGTGAGTCTGAGCGGATCAGGTAGCCGCATGAACTGCCGCTCCCTGTTGCTCTTGTGGACTGCACTGACCCACTTACACTTTCGTGACCTCTGGGTCTGTGTGTTTTTCACATCCTGCAGGGAGGTGGGGGAGTGACAGGGAGCGCAGCCAGGGAGAGAGAGACCAATGGAAACCCTGTAGGAACACCCCTGGCGGGCTTTTTGAACAGGGAAACCCTCTCCCTGTGTTTACCTCCGAGATGGCGACATATAATGTCGCCACGACCGTGGGGGGAGGGGCAAAGAGCAGCGTATAGGAGACACAGAGGCATGTCATGAGGCAGAGAACATGCCTCTATGTCCCATCTGCCACCTCGGGTTCTCTTTAAACAGAAGGTATTTGTGATAATTCAGCTTTAAGTTAGCGACTTTGGTCTCCCACGATGCATCACTACTGAATATGCAAATCATATATTTATTGCCCTGAAGGCAGGCTTACATCCAGAACTGCTGGTGTATAGCAAGCCTATAGCTTATAACATTTGCAGAGCCACACCAACCCCACGTGCAGGTAGCCTATCTCGGACTGTTGGTCCTCCTCAGCACATGGCAGGCATTGATATGGCTCTATGGGAGTGATGGCTAACCTTGGCACTCCAGCTGTGACAAAACTACAAATCCCATCTTGCCTCTGCCTCCCCGAGTTATGCTTAGAGCTGTCAGAGTATTGCAATGCTTCATGGGACTTGTAGTTCCACCACAGCTGGAGTGCCAAGGTTAGCCATCACTGCTCTATGGGGTAGGGCTGGGTTTTGGGTCATCCCAAGCTGCTTGGGTATTCTGTTGTACTGGTCCAAGCCCTATCAGTGCATTAATACAGACCAGCAGTGGTGGTCACGCAATGCATTAATGGGGACCAGCAGCAACTGTTACTCAGACCAGCAGTGCATCAATGGAGACCAGCAATGACAGTCACCCAGTCCAGTCGTGTGATTGTGTGTGGGTGGACTTTGTCTGTGGTTTGGATGTCAGCAGTCTGATTGTTTATTGTCCTGGTGCCTAATGTTAGTTACACATGTTGCATAATTGACAACCAAAATAATATTTCCTGATGACTTTGGGTGATCTTTTTCCTGAATCCACATTCAGATGAGCTGATTGGCTCTTTGCCCATTCTGTCCTGTGAAGAGGGTAGGAGAGAAGCAGGAACTTATATAACAGCCATATACCGTAACTCATATAACAGCCATGTTATATACTCCTATAACGGCCAGCAGAGTATTATAAAACTCTCTGAAGGGGTGGACACCTGTACTCACACTAGATTGTCACCTAACATGATGGTTTTGGGGGCAAATGATCTAATTTACTTGGCTCATAGTAGCTCTAGGGCCAAAACCTTTATTTAGATATTAGACACACAACAGAAAATTATAGCTGTGTCTTTATTTTGAATGCTGTACTGCATATACCAGCTCATACATCTGGGTTTATTTTAAGAGCATTGCTACATACAAGAGATAATGAGCCCTGCTGAGGGACAGGCAAGTGATAGGTCCTATACAGTGTATTCTGCAGTACCGTACTGCAGAAAAGGGATAGCCTTCTATAGCTTTATAATAAGATTTTCCCAAGCAGCCAATCAGGTTACTTCTTACAACTGATATAGGGTGGGAATAGTAATAAATGCAGTTTCTTATTGGTGGAAGTGGGTATATAAACATGTGGCAGGAATTGATGTTTGGTTTCTATTTGTGTTTAAGGCTGAGATGCGTCTAGCAGCATTTCCTATGGTGGTGATGTATAGACTGTATGTGGGGCATGTTCTCTAGCATACAGTAAGTCATAATGTTACAGATATAAACTAATTAGTCTAGCTGGTTACACCCTAATTTCCTTCCATGAAGCATTTTTGGAGCTGCAGAGTTAAGGGTAATTGATTATTCATGGGATAGGAATCGGAGTTAGTTTGTATTCTGTGCCTCTTTCTACTTCTGTTTCCAATAAATGAGCTCACAGACTTTGCATATTAAGCCAAATTCCAGGGGAAAAAATGTTTTGCTTTTGGATTGTCTGGAAAGTCCTCAGTATTCCTGTGCATGTTACCTCCCCCCTTCCCCATTCCAGTTTGTGGTATCCATAGTAGTTTGCATTACTGGAAGTGACAAAAAAGGGGGGTTATAACATCCAAAAAATAGTGCCCGAAAAATATACGGTATGTAAACCCCTTTTTCTTCTAAAATAGGTCCCTATATATATCTTCTTTTTACCTGGTCAGGGTGCCTTTGCCTATCTTTTAGGAACTGAGCAGTGCCAGCAGGATTGTATGAATGTAATCCCTACCATAATCCTACCATACTCCTATGTCTATGTATGTATTGTGTATTGTACGTATCATAGTCTAGGGCCAATTCCAGGGGAAAGCCAATTCACTTATCTGTATGTTTTTGGGTTGTGGGACTAAACCGGAGCACCCAGCGGAAACCCACGCAGACGCGGTGAGAACATCCAAATATCTTGTAGATGTTGACCTGGCTGGGATTCAAACCAAGGACCCAGCTCTGCAAGGCGAGAGTGCTAACCACTACGCCACCGTGCTGTCCATCAACTTCCCTACAGTACCAAGCGCACAAATAACAGAAAGCTTCCTACGGATAAGCCAGAAAACTATCAAATTGCGGAAAAACTGAATCTGCTAGTTAAAGGTCAATTCAAACTATAGTGGCAGTGATGAATTGTCATATACGCTGCCAATTTTTTTAAATATAAGAAATAACACTAGGTATTGAGGCCTTTGTGGGAAACAGGACACTTCACAGTTATTGAAGCTGTGTGTAATGATTTGGGACCTCGTTGCTGAAGTTACCAATAGTGGGGTTCGTGCACAGCACTGGGTGGGCTTGAGCTCAGTTTTGGTATTGGTACTCCCAGCGTTTTTGTGTGGAGTTCTTAAACTACCTTTTGGATGTCACCTGTTGATTTTGGCTTCCAGTTGGAGAATGACTGTTAAGCAGTAGTCACCTGAGGATATTGCCAGCGCAGGTAGCTGAAGCAGTACACTGAGCAGCCCTGTCTGGATTAAAGATGTTTGTATATATATTATCTTAAAAACAAGCTGTCATTGTACAGGGAGAGAAACTGAATAGTTGGCATGTTTTTATCGAAGTGCTTTATGCTAACCTGAAATTAGCTTGCGGGATCCTGGCCAGAATCTCAGTGGCATGAATCATCTGTGGTCAGCATTCACAAGAGCTGCTCTAGCGATTAGGGAGGAATGTCATTGTGAACCAAGACATTATGTCAAATTCAGAGCTGTATATTTAAATACACCAGGACTAGCGTTTGCTGTATTTTTATTTAAAGGGAACCTAAACTGAGAAGGATATGGATTTTTTTCCTTTTAAAATAAAACAAGTTGCCGGACTCTCCTGCTGATCATGTGTCTCTAATACTTTTAGCCACAGCCCCTCAACAAGCATGCAGATCAGGTGCTCTTACTGAAGTCAGACTGGATTCGCTTAATGCTTATTTCAGGTGTGTGATTCAGCCACTACTGCAGCCAAAGAGATCAGCAGGACAGCCAGGCAACTAGTATTGTTTAAAAGATAACATCCACATCCCTCTGTTTAGGTTCCCTTTAAAGCAGTAGAGACCGCCATACTATCTCAGGAAGAAAAAACTACACATATATAAGTTGATAAATACTTGTTCTACTTACATACAGTGGCTTGCAAAAGTACCGTATTTCGCGCCGTATAAGACGCTCCGGAATATAAGACGCACCCAGGTTTAGAGGGCAAAATCCAGGGAAAAAAAATATACTAATCCTGGTGTGTCCATATTCCAGGAGCGTCTTATAATGGTGTCACCTTCTGTCCCCAGAAGTCCCATTCTGTCCTCTTTGACCTCCTGTGTGTCCCCTTCTGCACCCAGGTGTCCCCTGTGCCCCCAGGTGTCTTCTTCTGTCGCTGGGTGCCCCCCTTCCCCTTCTGCCCACTGTGTGGCTGCTCTTTCCAGCTTCTGTTCCCCAGGTGTCCCCTGTGGTGTTGTCTTATTATGTGACTGCCTCCTCCTGACCCCTGTTTAGCCTCTGTCCAGCCCCCTGTATTTCCCTGCATGTCCCCTTGCCTCCCTGTGTGGTCTCTCTGTCTCCGCTGGTGTGCCGTGTCCCCCCTTCTTTTACCTATGTGGCTGCTCTGACAAGCCCCGTATATGTGCATCAGCTTATGCCTATAAAGTCTTTCCTTGCGTCGTGTGGCCCCGCCCGCCCGTCGGTGTCTCCCCGTGCCTGTTAAAAGAAGTTCTAGACAGCGTATCTTACTACATCCACGCTGCCCGGGGATCGCCGATGTCCTCACTTCTTGCTCTAGTGACCGGCGCTTGTGGAGATGACGTCATCTCCACAAGCGCCGGTCACTAGAGCAAGAAGTGAGGACATCGGCAATCCCCGGGCAGCGTGGATGTAGTAAGATACGCTGTCTAGAACTTCTTTTAACAGGCACGGGGAGACACCGACCGGGAAGGGGGGCGGCGGGACAAAGCGGGCGGGGCCACACTACGCAAGTAAAGACTTTATAGGCATAAGCTGATGCACATATACGGGGCTTGTCAGAGCGGCCACATAGGTAAAAGAAGGGGGGACACGGCACACCAGACATGCGGCTGGGATTATGCAGGGAATCCCCGATGATGCGGCGGGTCGGCGGTTTGTAACGGCGGGCGATCGTAACTCGGGGATTCCCTGCCTTTGCCGTATAAGACGCAGTGACTTTTTCTCCCCATTTTTTGGGGAGAAAAAGTGCGTCTTATACGGCGGAAAATACGGTATTCGGCCCCCTTGAAGTTTTCCACATTTTGGCACATTACTGCCACAAGCATGAATCAATTTTATTGGAATTCCACATGAAAGACCAATACAAAGTAATGTACATGTGAGAAGCGGAACGAAAATCATACACGATTCCAAACATTTTTTTTACAAATCAATAACTGCAAAGTGTGGTGTGCATAATTATTCAGCCCCCTTTGGTCTGAGTGCAGTCAGTTGCCCATAGACATTGCCTGATGAGTGCTAATGACTAAATAGAGTGCACCTGTGTGTAATCTAATGTCAGTACAAATACAGCTGCTCTGTGACGGCCTCAGAGGTTGTCTAAGAGAATATTGTGAGGAACAACATATATACAGTGGGATGCCAAAGTTTGGGCAACCTTGTTAATCGTCATGATTTTCCTGCATAAATCATTGGTTGTTACGATAAAAAATGTCAGTTAAATATATCTTATAGGAGACACACACAGTGATATTTGAGAAGTGAAATGAAGTTTATTGAATTTACAGAAAGTGCGCAGTAATTGGGCGATAATTATTGGATCGGATGAAAATCTGTGCCGCCAAGAGCATGCCTGATTGACTATGTAACCAATCTTGGGCCAAAATTGGTTGCATGTATCAATCTGCATGGTGAGCAGCGGTAAGGCAAGTGATATTGTGACGAACGCAACATTTGATATTAGGTGAGACAGCATCCGGCCGGCGAGGTGGCGAATGCGGCGTCACAAGGCCGAATTATGATCAATTTCAGCATGAAATTGATAGAGAATTGGCCTGTGCTGTATGTATAGCTGACAGGCTTCTCTCTAATCAGATTGGATCAGAGAGAGATTTGTCTCTTGGTCATATCTGCCCATCATCGCTGTCAGGAACCGGCCCGCGGCACGCCTGCGTATACGGTTCCCGACTGCGGGTTTGACCAGATTAAGCGGGGAACAGCCTTATTTAAGCTACAAACAAGGCTGGAGCCCCTCAAACACTTCCCACTGCCACCACTAGTGTTGCTAGACACGTCCCCTCAGCTGTCGAGGGCTAAACCCGCAATCTGCGTTTTCGTATTTGGGTCAGCTTTGCGCTTAGGCCGAATACGAGAACGCCACGCACCCACACACAGTTGCAATCTTACACTGTAATGAAGAAAAACCACTAACAGTCGTTCCGAACGATACTGTTAGACTTCCCACTCGGCTGTCGAGCGCAGAAGTGCCTCATACACACAATGCAATTACAATTTCATACGGTAGTGTTGCTCAAACGTACAATTAGGCATGAACTTATACACGGTTACACTTCAGTCTCTTCTAGGCTATGAGTGTTAGTTTAGTACAGCAGAAGTCAAGCTTATTAAATAATGATTTAATATTCCATAAAAACATAGAACAATGCAGAACTTAATATATACAAAAGATTACAAAAAGACAAAGTAAAAATGTTTCAAGATAAAAGTTACAAAAATAAGAGGTTACAAAGATGCACACAAAGCGATGTTGCTTACCAAAATAAACGGGGAAATAAACGTACCAGCGTATTGATCTGGCGTTGTTGCGGGGGGTACGCACTTCTGGTCAGGAACCAGGTTCGTTCTAGCCGTGTGAGCTACCTCCAAGAACTACGATTTGTGACAGTCCCAAGCTGGGATTATATAGTCCCCTGGATGGCCTGAGGCCACTCACATGTCCATATCCAGGATTAATTCAATTTCCTACATAACGCGCGTCATATCCTTTCCTGTCTCAGTTCTCAGATCATCAAAAGGACTTCCCCCACGGCAGGTGACAATTGATTAACGTTTCCTCAACATTCCCGCAGGTAAAAAGTCTATACATCACAAGAGTGTAGTGAGGCTTTTCAACATTGCATCAGGCTGTGCTATGTAAATTACCGAGTTTCCTGATAGCCTATGAAGTTGGCAGATTCAATTAGTCCGATTGTCTTTTGGGACAATTGGGTGTCTCCATGTCAAAGAGTTCAGAACCTATGCAAACAACCCAATTAGCAGTTACCCACTCTCAGAGGAACTGCATACAGACTCAAAAGCCCTTCCTATTGTCCTATAGTACACACAGCTTTCCCCAAAGCCAGAATTGCTTGTAACAGGCATACCGAATTTACATGTACATACAGGCTCCCATTAACCGTTTCCTGGAGCTAGGTGACACCTTCAAGAGCCAGCCTAGCTGTTAGCAGACAGAAAAATGAAAGAAATATGTTCCTGTATTCCTAACATCATCAGCACCCCAATATATCTCCACAATCGCTAGATGTGACTTCCTTAAATAATCCGAGATCAGGATATGCTGCGAACAATCAAGCCCCAGGAAACAATCAGCCCAATCAAGCCCCAGGAACAAGCAAACGTTTAGCAGGTAACAGACAATAAGTTAACAGCAAATTACAAACTCAGATGCAGGGTAAAAACTGGGTACAGGATTGGTTTTCTAGGTACAGGACTGAAGTTTATCAAGTTTTTAGGATGGGGGTTGAGGTAGCTGGCATCAGTGATCTCTACTTAAAGGACACCTTAAGTGGTCGGTATATGGAGGCTGCCATATTTATTTTAAACAATATCAGTTGCCTGGTGTCCTTCTGATTAGGTATAGCAATGGAAAACTGAAGTGAGAAGAATATGAAGGCTGCCATATTTGTTTCCTTTTAAACAATACCAGTTGCCTGGCAGCCCTGCTGGTCTACTTGGCTGCAGCGGTGTCTGAACAGCACTAGAAACAAGCATGCAACAAATCTTGTCAGATCTGACAATGTCAGAAACACCTGATCTGCTGCAAGCTTGTTCAGTGTCGATGGCTAAGAGTATTAGAGGCAGATGATCAGCAGGACAGCCAGGCAACTGGTATTGCCTAAAAGGAAATAAATATGGCAGCCTCCACATACCTCTCACTTCAGTTGTCCTTTAAGAGAACTCAAGAAGCATGTGATCAGCTGTCAACTGTCACTTGCGGGCACATTACTGACCAGATGACGCGGCATTATAGCCACGGAACGCGTTGTTTACTATGCCAAAATAAAATTCAGTATACTATAATGCCTTAATAGTCATCAGTAAGGTAGGCTGATACCAGGACCGGTTTAAGCAACAATGGGGGCCCAGGGCAAAATAAACCTGGGGGCCCCCCCAACAGATACCCCATAACAAAAATCGGCATTTAGGGACTTTTTTTCAGCTAGTATAGTCAGGGTGTAAAGCCCCAATCGGTCGGAGCTCCACATTCTGGCTACCCCAGCCTGCATGGGGGACAAGGGGTTACAAAGTTTCAGGAGGGGGGACCCCACATAATTTTTTTTTTTTTTATATTCCCACACTCTAAACATAAAAAAAAAATTGGGAAAATAGGAAAAAATGCCAGGGATCTTCATACAGCCATATTGCGGCTGTATAGCGATCCCTGGCCAAAGCGCTGCGGCTGCGTATGGACCCGCTGGAAACCCCGTGAGGAAATTTATTGCTCTTTCTTTTGATGCATGTAAAATTACACTACCGTTAGGTTTGCTACTAAAAGTGACATTTACCGCATTTAAAAGTATACTTTTTTCCTTCGAAACTTTAAAATCGATTTTCTCAAAAACTATAAGGTCTTTTTGAAAAATTGTTTTTTCCTCTTATTCCCAATGATCTCCTTAACATATCCTGCAAATTTAGGATTTCTAGCACGTAAGGTGGATTTGCTATCAACCATTAAAGTCGGCGGGTTTTTAAATGTGTATTTTTTTTCCCTTTGAAACTTTAAAATCGATTTCCTCAAAAACTATAAGGTCGATTTGAAATTGTTTTTTTCCTCTTGTAGCTACGGGGGGCCCCTACAAGCTCTGGGGCCCTGGGGCAGTTGCCCCCTTTGCCTCTATGGTAGCGCCGGCCCTGGCTGATACCCACTAGAGATGTCATTGTATTATTGGATTATTACTTGGGTGCCTCCTATTTTGCTCGTCTACTTCGATAGATTTGTAAGGTTGTGATTTGCTGTCTGATTTGTGACTCTGCACATCACCTCACCATGTCTGCTTGTTTATCCCACTGCTGTGCGTTCATTAAACAAGTCTTATAGCTGGTGAATGGTATATCCCTCATCCAGCCTTCATTTCCTCTTACACACTAAATGCGATCATTCCAGTACACACATGACTGGCTGGGTCAGACGTAGAGAGTATTTCATTATCTTGTCTGCTGTCATGAATTGTGTTCATTAAACTGGTTATATTGTGAGCTCATCATGATCATGATTGGCCTATGCTGTCTAGTTTACGTTTCTGCATAAAGTACCCGGAGTACTGAGGTGAGCTTGTCGCACTCCGGTACTGCGTATGCAGTAAATAGTCTCAGTGCCTCGCAGTAGCTTTTATTTCCTGCAGTCATTTGTGAAAGGTCATGCTGCCTGTCAGGTTGCTAGGAGCACACGACAACATAGGCTGAATAATTCTGTTTACTGCAGAGTGTCTCCCTCAGTCAATGGATGAGCCTTGTAGCTACAGAAAGCCTTAGATCTGTCCTATTTCGCAAAAAGTAGCCCAAAGCGGAATCCCATTATTCATCAATGCTGTGCTAGATGTGCATTTGTAAAATATTTAGTTTTGCATTTCTTAATGTGCATATAAAATGAAATCTTGATGAGTTAAAGAGGTGAAAATGCAGACTGCTATACCTTTTTATTTGCAGTGTGGTCTTAATGGTTGCTTCCAGAGTGATGGATTGCCCAGCAAGCTCATGGTGAACCAAAACTCCTAGCAGTATCTAAGAAGCTAAAAAGGACCAAAAAGCCCTTTTATCAAAATGTTGTGCAAAATGGGTTTGCCTTCTTAAAACAGAAGATATTTGCAATTATTCAGGTTGCTTGCTTGCCAGTTGCTGGCAATTGCTAGTGATAGGCAGTGGAACCCTGTAAGGGCGATTCCACTACAGTGCTTGCAATTTGCACATTTCAGTGTGATTGCAGTTGAAGGAGTGCAATGGTTCCTTCAAATTGCTCTGAGAAACGCTCTAAAAATCACTATACACATCGAAATTGCAAACACAAGTGTTAGCTGTTGGTGATTTGTAGTGGTTCTCTCATGGCAACTTTTCATTTCAAGTTCCATTAGAAGGGCTTGGAAGTAATATATGTGCATCTTTGTGATGAGAATATATATTTTGTACAGTCTGCTGCCATGGAGGACAGACTCTGCGGAGGCCAGCTTTGTACAGAGGAAAGTGTTTTACTGGTCTGGTAAGTTGCAGGAACAGGGCGGTCAGTGAAGGAACAGCGTTGGTTTCGGGTAATTGCGGAATCGCCAAGGCCCTAAGGCTGATTACTGCCTGAGCTGTAGTCTTTTTGTACATCAACGTATTTTATTATAAATAAAACTACTTAATAAAAATCCATTGATAAAAACAAGACCAATAGTTTTAATAGTAAAATGAATCCAAAATAATATCTAAAATAACGCTTATGTTGTTATTATTATTATTATAAACTGTCCGTTCACGGAACGGATACCGTACAAACGGAACGGATGCAAACTGATCCAATGTTAACCTATGGATCCATTCAAACAGATCCGTTACACACGATCCACTCCGCACGATCCGCTGAACAGACCGCTAGTTTACTGCAGGACCAATTTTTCCGGACTGCTGAGCCCAGCACAACTTGGACAGCTTATAAGCCTGTGGCCTATAGGGGGGCTGGAGGAAGCTTATACTTTATCATCTCAGGTACACTTTAAAGAATTAGAGGCAGAGCATCACCCCAGGAGTCAAGCAACTGGCATAGCTCCCAACTGTCCCTCTTTCAGAGGGATAGTCCCTCTTGGGGAACGCAATCCCCCAGTCCCTCTTTCTTCCTTATTTGTCCCCTTTTCAGGACTGATGTACAGATCTATGTACATATATGTATTTTTCTACTGAAACTTTATTCCCTTCCTTTAAATTGATATGTTTATTTTCTAAATAAGGCCCCTTCTACACTTAGAGGAACTGTCGCTAAAATCTTAAAATATAAAACACATACAAATAAGAAGTATATTTCTCCCAGAGTAAAATGAGCCATAAATGACTTTTCTCCTATGTTGCTGTCACTTACAGTAAGTAGTAGAAATCTGACATTACCGACAGGTTTTGGGCTAGTCCATCATGGGGGATTCTCAGCATGGCCTTTATTTTTTTTTTATTTTTTTATAAAGACATTCTTAGTACAAAATCTATTGGTAATGTCAGATTTCTACTACTTACTGTAAATGACAGCAACGTAGGAGAAAAGTAATTAATGGCTAATTTTACTCTGGGAGAAACGTACTTCTTATTTGTATGTGTTTTAAATTTTAAGATTTTCACAACCTTTCCTCTTTAACCACTTGCTCTGTTATAGCTGAAAGAAAACTGACTTTCAAAGTAATGTTCATGTTTTCCTATGGCACAGTGCCCACTATACGCTTTTTAACTGAAATCTTCTTCCCAATGCACTGCTATGGAACAAAACGCATACTAGTGCACACTAACGCATACCAACGCATTAAATGTAAAAGAGCCCTAAGGCTACTTGCACACCATAACGTGCACCTAACACAACGTATGGTGCTGCAAGAGAGGACGGTAGAGTGAGCCGCGTTAGGCGGCTCTATCCCTATAAGGTCTCCCAGAGTGGCGCTGATTGACCGGCGGGACCACGTGATGCGGAGCGAGACACTCCCCATCACGTGGTCCCGCCAGCCAATCAGCTGCCGCCAGTGCAGTGAATATTAAGTAGCCATGTGCGCGGCTACTGTAGCTGGCTCTCCCCGCCTCCTGTCTGCCCCCCACTGAGCATGTGCAAACAGTCTAACGCGGCTATAGCCGCTCTAACGCCGTAGCATGCTGCGCTTTCGGGAGAACGTGCAGCGTTACATGTAACGCAACGTGGGCTGTGTAACCAGCCCACTTGTGTTACATTGCTGTGCGTTGGGTGAGCGTTACAGGCGCACTAACGTGCGCCTGTAACGTCCCTGTGTGTAAGCAGCCTAAATGAATGAAAACTACTGATGATAGAAAGGGCCAGTGTGGTTTGAATGATAAAACTACACATTTTGCTTCTGAATGCTTTGAGATATGCATGACAAGGGGTGTGGTTAGAGGTGTGGCAGGGGTGTGTCCTAAAGTGTCCCTCTTTCTAATTTCAAAATGTTGGGAAGTGTGCAACTGGCATTATTAGGCAATAAAGATGGCAGCCTCTGTATTCCTCTCACCTTCAGATTACATTTTAAGGACAGTTGGTAAATATATATGGACAATGACTATCCCTGCTCATCACTGACTGTATGGGCAGTAAAAAAAAGGGGCAAATACAAGAATTATTCTCTTTAGTAGTATGGGGAAAGGGAGGGGGGGGGGGGAGCTGGGTTAGGAGTCTGTATAATGTGTTTAGGCAGTATTGAGGGATGACACACCCTGTCTCACTTTCATACTTGTATATTTCATACTGTGCTTTGTTTTTGTGCCTGTCCTTTCTATGTGTTTGGTGTATTATTATGTTTGAGATGTTTGTTCCTGATGTCAGAGGAATGTGAGAGAGCCTGTAAGACGTGTCGCTGGTCATTAAACAAATGTTCCACAGGCGTGGTGGCTGCCTGTTAGAGGAAATTCAGGCTGCATGGGGACACTGCCACGATTGCCTGTTATGCCTCAGTCTGCAGCATGATTACATGCTTGGGATTCTATGAAGAGTCTTGTTATAGCATCGCTGAAAGGCACACAGGCTGCCCTTTGCTTTCCGGGCAGTGACAATCCTCCTGCTCCAGCTCTGTAAGAGGATGGCATTATGTGATTTCTGTACTCTTCATGGAAGGGAAATTGCTCAGAACTAATACTAATAGATGCTTTTAAAATCTTTTCTCCATAGAGTAAAATGCATGATAACTGTGTGATATGTCGGTTATTGTAGTGGGTAGAAAAGGTGCACAGGAGCGAATGACAAATCCCTGTGGAGTGCAGCTATTCCAGGAAGGGATATTCGTGTGTCAAACGTAGCAGCAGCAGCACACTTCCACAGACTGAAATAATAACCCTTTTATCAGGAGGTTCTGATGAGGTGCTACATTTGTTAAAGTACACCTGAAGTGAGAGGGATATGGAGGCTGCCATATTTCCTTTTAAACAATACCAGTTGCCTGGCAGCCCTGCTGATCTATTTGGCTGCGGTAGTATCTGAATAACACCAGAAACAAGCATGTAGATGGGTCGGAGACTGCTAACGGGGGAGCCAGAGCTGAAATGTAAGAACCGTAGGAGGAACGGGAAGGCTCTATAGGACCCATAGATCCTTATGTCCTATTGAGTAGGAAGTGTCCGTCATCAGTAATGCCCGCTGCACTTGCCTCTATTAGTTGCTATCTGCACAGCACGCTGTGAGGCTGTGCTGTGTGCGGTCTTGAGATAATTTTAGCTCAGAATGATTGTGTATTAATACAGCTATTAGTACGCTATCGTTCTGAGCTAAATTACCTCAGTACCGCACACAGTGCAGCTCCGCAGTGCGCTGTGCAGATAGGTACTAATAGCAGCGAGTGCAGGGGGTGTTACTGATGACTGACAGATAGGAGGAAGTACTGACGCTTTCTCCCAGCCCATCCTCGAGCGGCTGAGCAGAGTGGAGGGACAGAGGGGGCACTAAAGGGGAAGGATAGTGCTGCGACTCTTATGTCACAGCACAGAATATAAAAAAGCGTCAAAAACATTTTATTCAAAAAATGAGATCAGGGGTACTTTAAACAATGCAAATTGCCTGGTTGATCTAGAAACACTATATAACATATCAAAAGTTATAGTTCTGTAAAATGTATTCCCCTTTTATAGGGAGGGTGTGGCAAAGAAAATATTGAAGCTCTCTCCCTAATGGGGGTGATGATCCCTTCCTCACTGCACTCATCACTTCTCTCAGTATTCCTTTAGTTTCTGTGATCTGAAACTATTGTGATAGTCTAATGTGGTAATTAGACCTTCAGTATGTGCTAATTATCTCTGCAGACTAATGAATGTAATAGCAGTGTACTCTCTAAAAGCGGCATATGCCGAAACTTGTACAAGAACATCTATGTTTGCACTGCTCATTGCTCAGAACGTCACACATTATTACATGTTCTTCTGCTGCATAGGTGGTCTTGTGGGCGATGTTTTATATTTGGCAGATTGCCTGACATATTAGGTGGCGCAGTGATGTAAGGCCTAGTGCACACCAGAGCGGTTCGGCTGCGTTTTGCGATGCGCTTGTGGCTGCGGATACACTTGGGTAATGTATTTCAATGGGCTGGTGCACACCAGAGCGGGAGGCGTTTTGCAGAAACGCATACTCCCGGGCTGCTGCAGATTTTGGATTGCGGAGGCATTTCTGCCTCCAATGTAAAGTATAGGAAAACCGCAAACCGCTCTGAAAAAGGCAGTTCAGAGCGGTTTTGCAAGTGTTTTTGTTACAGAAGCTGTTAAGTAACAGCTTTACTGTAACAATATATGAAATCTACTACACCAAAAACGCTTCCCAAAACCGAAAAATGCTAGGAGAAATGCTACAGAAAAATAAGAAAAAGCGTTTCAAAATCTGCTAGCATTTTGCGGATCTGCTAGCGGTTTTTGGTGTGCACCAGGCCTAAGTGTTGGTCTGTGATCTGATGGGGCTCATACTATGTTGGATTATTTACAGTTACACCACCTCCAGTGGCAGCCATATTGCTCCTGGTTGGACATGTCCGGTATCAGGAGCTGGGGACAACGGTCCACTGTGGGAAAAAAAAATAAGTATGGGGAGAAAAAATAAATCCATACATTACAAAGTGAGAAGTTAAAAAATAGAAGATAGATCAAGAAATGATTGATATTCCCTATTTAATTCCTTCATGTTTGATGTACGAAGAGCATTCGTGTCCAGTGCTGTGGAGTCTGAGTCGAGGAGTCGGAGCAATTTTGGGTACCTTGAGTCGGAGTCGGTGGTTTCATAAACTGAGGAGTTGGAGTCTGATGATTTTTGTACCAAACCCAGAGCCCTAGTAAGTATTAGACTAAGGAGTCGGAGTCGAGGAGTCTGATCCATTTTGGGTACCTGGAGTCAGAGGTTTCATAAACTGAGGAATCTGAGTTGGAGTTCGATGATTCTTGTACCGACTCCACAGCCCTGTGCACGTCCTCATCTTTACTGCTGGCAGACAAGAAAAAAAAACTATACAGCACAAGCTGCCATTATTATAACCTCACCCCCTAACAATGTACACAGGGAGATGCTGCTTGCTTGGTAGTTGGGAACAGCTGATATTTCCCACAATGCAATGAGTTTCACAGACCTGAAACTGTCAGGACCATGGCCATAAAATCACACTGTGGGGAGGGGTTTCACCACAACAACAGACACACAGCCATACAGACCCCACCAATGCACTACTACCACTGATTTGGATGAAGTTCAATCCTTGACTAAAGTTTCTCTTAAAGGGAACCTGAGGCAGCATGAAAATTGTAAAACAAATAAACAGAAAAAAACATACTACCTGCTCCATGCCGCCCCCCCCCCCCACACATGAATCAGCACCACTCCTTGCTGCTCTCCATGGCCCCGTTCATCCTCCACAGCCGGTGTAATGTCTGATAACCGGAGGAAGAAATCAAAGATGGCCACGACCCGGAAGTACTTGGCAGGGGAGGGATGGCAGAGGAGCGAGCTGGCGGAACCAGGAGAATGAGGTGAATGATGCTGGAATGGGCATTCCTAACGCTGGTGTGGGTGTAATGCAGGTGTGCCCTTCCAGCAAAGGAGGCTAGTGACAATAAGATTGTCAATAGCTTTGAGGGGGACAGCAGAGCCCAGGGGGGAGTGACAGCAGCACCAGAAGGACACCGAGGCATGTAATTTGGCAGAGAACGTGCCTCTGTGTCCGATAACCTAAAAAAATAGAATAGTTTCATAGTTTAAAATGCAGAGTGTAGTTTGTAAACTGCAAATATTAAAGAATGATGTAATGTTATAAAAAAGCTATACAGTTTAACTGAAAATAAAAAGGATACTCTTTTCTTTGTTACTAATTTTCTATAAATTTTCTGTATTACACATACAATTCATTATATCATAAGTATATTTTCGCTTCAGTGTCACTCTCTAAGGCCAGAAACCAACTAGGAGCGATTTCTGATCGCTAGTGATTTGAAAAAAGCTCTTGCTAATGCAATGCTATGGGAGATTTTTATAAAATCACATCACTCAAGTGGGATCACACCCATAGCATTACATTAGCAAGAGTTTTCAAATAGCTCAGAAAACGCTCCTAGTGGGTTTTTGGCCTAAGTCCGATAGTGGATCAGAAAGGTTTTTTTTCAATATCCAAATTTTCACTGACCCAGGAAGTGGAAGAAATCAAATCTTTTAAAGCCAGAAGCTGCTGATCAGGGTGGCAGCTGGTTATTGAACCAGCAGCTCAGAGACTTTGATTGACTAAATCATAACTCTTTTCTGTGGGACAGTAGGGATTTGTGTTGGGAGAATGTTTTTACGCACCACCCAACACTGTAAGTTCTTCAGACTAGCGACTTGTCTATATAGAAATCGGCTTGAGCGATCGAGATTGAAAGTGTGTACATAGCTTTACCGTGATGACACCAGTTGCAGGTGAAATGTATATTATGCTGTGTCTGTATCCTCTCGCACTGCTAACCACTGACTGTAGCCGTCCTGTTGTGTTCTATACAGTTGCTGGTGTGTTTGGAGAACTCATGGAGATGCAGGTGATCAGTCTGATCAGGTAATAGTTTTGTAATGCTTGGATTTGCTGGTCACGATCTTCTCACTTCTGTTTCTTGTATAAGCTTAAGCAGAAAGGGGTTTCAGCATTTCAGCCTTCCAAATCTATACACCATTCAAAATGATCATAGTTCTGCTACACACAAGCAATTCTAGAGTTTTGTCATCTATTGTTTTCATATAGTTAATACTTCTCTAAAGGAATGTGCTGAAACTGTTGTTCCAAGAGTGCACATTGAGTTATAAAAGCTTTGCCAAAACTAAGACAAGTTAAGCATTTAGGGTACATTAAAATGCTGCACTGCAAGGCACCACCACATACAGCTACTTAAACCTTTCTACCGCCCTGGAAGCCACTACAATTTACTATGGAAATGTTAGCTTTATGCAGGCATAGTTGTGCCACTGATGTGGCAATGCCTGACCCTGGCTCTAGGGCAAGCATTGCTTTTTGTGGTTCTACCCACAAGCTTAAAATGCCCTGCTTACCACTAGATTAGGAAGGCAGATTTTTACCCACCTACATATTTGTTAAAGCCCTATTCAGGCTTGTTTTTATATGCATTTGATAGTGAAAATCTAATTTGCAATGCACAAAGTTTTTTTTTTAGTTTTGATTTTTTTTTTTTTAATTACCCGATGAGTTTGCAAAACTACCTTCCTGTGCCAGTGTCAGATGCTTGTTGGTTAAACTGAACAGCAGCCTATGGCCTTGATTCACTAAATAGCGCAAGTTCAAAAACCTCTTAGGAGCGATATGCACACTACGCGTGGTCATCCTGCGTGGCGTGCCTTCCTTAGTGATCGATGCTCTTGGCAGGGAAGGCAACTCCCACTTTTCTGGCAAAAGGAGCTGCTGAGTGCAGCCAACTAGGCAATTTCAATATCTTTATTAGAAAATGTAGAAATGTGTAAAACTGTATGCACTGCTAATTAATAATTGCCTTCATGTACATATTTAAAAAGTGGGAGCTGAAGTATGATGTAACAAGAATTTTTGTACGTTTGCTTTGGGATTCCTGTGCCGTTTACATGACTGATGCCTAGGCAACAGAACGGCAAGTTAAAAGTCTGGCTTAAAGGGAACCTAAACTGAAAAGGATATGAATTTTTCCTTTTAAAATAACTGTTGCCTGACTCTCCTGCTGATCTCGTGTCTCTAATACTTTTAGCCACAGCCCCTGAACAAGCATACAAATCAGGTGATCTGCCTGAAGTCAGACTGTGTTAGCTGCATGCTTGTTTCAGGTGTGTGATTCAGCCTCTACTGCAGCCAAAGAGATTAGCAGGACTGACAAGCAACTGTGACTGTTTAAAAGGAAACATCCATATCCCTCTCAATTAAGGTTCCCTTTAAGCTAAATACACACTTAATAGTTTCAGATAGTCTTTTTCTGTACAAACACAATGCTTGGCTATCTGATGATCAGAGTGCTCTGTGGAAAAGAGTAGGTTGGAGATCTAGTGTGAAGTTAGCAGGCATTGGTTGACACGCTGGTTTTATATCTTGCGTTTTATCTTACATAGTCTCCGCTTACCATCTATGGGAGCAGGGATGGGGGAGTGAAACAGAGGTAGAAAAAAGCAGAGAAAGGGAAACTCAGACCTTCTCTGTCATAAACTTTATTGCTTATTCTGTTATCCCAGAGCTGCATTTTTTTCCAATTTGTTACCTGTTAAAGCTGTTAGTACTTGCCTGTGTGCTGATTTCCAGTGTTCTATGCACAGCGCAGCAGTGGTGCTGCTCAGCTGCTTTCCAGTGTTCTATGCACAGCGTAGCTGTGGTGCTGTACAGCGGCTTTCCAGTGTACTGTGCATAGCGCAGCAGTGGTGCTGCTCAGCTGCTTTCCAGTGTTCTATGCACAGCGCAGCAGTGGTGCTGTACAGCCGCTTTCCAGTGTTCTATGCACAGCGCAGCAGTGGAGCTGTACAGCCGCTTTCCAGTGTTCTATGCTCAGCGCAGCAGTGGAGCTGTACAGCCGCTTTCCAGTGTTCTATGCTCAGCGCAGCAGTGGTGCTGTAAAGCTTCTTTCCAGTGTTCTGTGCATAGCGCAGCAGTGGTGCTCTACATCTGCTTTCCAGTGTTCTGTGCACAGCGCAGAAGTGGTGCTGTTCAGCTGCTTTCCAGTGTTCTATGCACAGCGTAGCTGTGGTGCTGCAAAGCTTCTTTCCAGTGTTCTGTGCATAGCGCAGCAGTGGTGCTGTACAGCTGCTTTCCAGTGTTCTATGCACAGCGTAGCTGTGGTGCTGCTCAGCTGCTTTCCAGTGTTCTATGCACAGTGAGCGCAGCAGTGGTGCTGTTTAGCTGCTTCCAGTGTTCTATGCACAACGTAGCTGTGGTACTGTACATCCACGGATCTTTGTACCATTGCACTGTCACCCTCGGGCACTGCTGTGTGGTGTTTGTGACTCAAGAAATAAGCTACTCTGTAACAGACCGGAACCTCCACTGTATCCAGTTGTGCTTCCATTCCTGTGTACTGGCTACATATGTTTATTTGCAATCATTCACTGAGTTTCACGTCTAATAAAAAGATTGTGACATCTGTCTAGGTGGCATTGTGGATAGTACAGTCACTTTCTGGGCAAGGACACTGCCTGCATGGAGTTGGTGTTAGTGTAGGTTCATTGGTTCTCCCTAATTTAGCCTGCTGTATTAGGCTTGGTTCACACAGCCAACCTGTGCAGTGCACTGTCCCGTTAGTCTGGAGCAGATGCATTTCCACCTCAGGCTTCTGTAGGAAGTGCATCCGCTGTATGGAAAAATCATGCAGGTCGGATTTTTGCGCTTTGGTTACCTCATTGGATCTGACAAGTGTGGACAGATCCTATTAATAACATGGGATCCTTTTGACTCTCAGTTTTTGCACTCTGGCAAAAGGGACAAAACCTTTTCATTTTGTGTTGCAGTTTGAACGAAGCTTTAGGGACATGAAACTATCACTAAATTGGGGATAAGATTATGAAGTCCCCTCTGCAGGACAGACAGTGACATGGCTGTATTCTCTGTAAAGTGCTACAGAAGATGTCAACACTATAAACATACTAAGAATAAGAATAAAAAAAAAATCTAGAAAAAACTGAACTGACGAGTCAATAATCAACGATGATTTACATTTTATCGATTTTATTGGTTGTAGTTCTAATTGAATACATGCATGATCAGACTTATTTTAGCTAAACAAGGCTTGTTGCTATGGGCAACACCTACTCTTAACTCTTTTCAAACTAAATTTCCTGATCATTCTCGTCCCCGCCCCAGCATCAGTGGGCGGAGCTGGCACAGTTCTTCATGCTGTAGCTCAAATTCCTTGCACACATGCCAGCATGACTTCATAATTACACTGCAGCCTAGTGCTGGATGGTATCAAAGTGTTGGTCCGACACTTTTGATCCACATACTTTAAGAAATGCTGGACTAGATCTGGCAGAGGTGTCCCTAGCAGTGGAGGATAGAGCTGGCGGTGAATGCGTCGGACGTAGCAACATGCAGTACTTTTTTTTTTTTTAATCGGAATAAAAAATGGTATCGAATAAAAAATCGGAATCGCATGCAGTGTGCAAAAGGCCTAAACTTTTATCTCAGGGGCTGATGCTGTACCGCACCCCCCCCCCCCCCCCTCCCGACCCCACCCCCTCACCCCAACAGTAGCAGCCATTTTTTCTATGCTGGACAACATTAGACCTATGCTGGAAAAGGCCAGTGTTTGACATAGGATAGCCCGATATAGGACTGGAAAGGGTTAAAGAACACTTGTCATTGGTTACAGAAATTATTGCAGCTCATTGTGTGTTGTGAAGAATTGTCTGCAACAGATGAACTTTCATACATGTCACAGGGACAGCACAGTGGACTGATGACACTCTTGATTGCCTGTAGCCCTTCTGGGTATTATTGTTATCCCCCCTCCGTGTTCTTTACAAAGCATTGTGTGAGTATTATACCTCCCGAGTGCAGACATTACAGTTTATTGCACTTTCTTTGCCTATCCTGGCCGTTCTGTGGAGGTGGGTGTGCTGAGAAATCCAGTCAATGGGCGTTAATTACAGGAAGTCGCATGGGGACTGTCTGTACAATGGAAGGGTAATTGGCCTCATTTGCACAAATGAAAATTTTACAATAACTTCACAATTGCTTTAGTAAATCATTGTATTCATTTACAGTGGAGGAAATAATTATTTGACCCCTCACTGATTTTGTAAGTTTGTCCAATGACAAAGAAATGAAAAGTCTCAGAACAGTATCATTTCAATGGTAGGTTTATTTTAACAGTGGCAGATAGCACATCAAAAGGAAAATCGAAAAAATAACCTTAAATAAAAGATAGCAACTGATTTGCATTTCATTGAGTGAAATAAGTTTTTGAACCCCTACCAACCATTAAGAGTTCTGGCTCCCACAGAGTGGTTAGACACTTCTACTCAATTAGTCACCCTCATTAAGGACACCTGTCTTAACTAGTCACCTGTATAAAAGACATCTGTCCACAGAATCAATCAATCAAGCAGACTCCAAACTCTCCAACATGGGAAAGACCAAAGAGTTGTCCAAGGATGTCAGAGACAAAATTGTAGACCTGCACAAGGCTGGAATGGGCTACAAAACCATTAGCAAGAAGCTGGGAGAGAAGGTGACAACTGTTGGTGCGATTGTTCGAAAATGGAAGGAGCACAAAATGACCATCAATCGACCTCGCTCTGGGGCTCCACGCAAGATCTCACCTCGTGGGGTGTCAATGGTTCTGAGAAATGTGAAAAAGCATCCTAGAACTACACGGGAGGAGTTAGTGAATGACCTCAAATTAGCAGGGACCACAGTCACCAAGAAAACCATTGGAAACACATTACACCGCAATGGATTAAAATCCTACAGGGCTCGCAAGGTCCCCCTGCTCAAGAAGGCACATGTGCAGGCCCGTCTGAAGTTTGCCAATGAACACCTGAATGATTCTGTGAGTAACTGGGAGAAGGTGCTGTGGTCTGATGAGACCAAAATAGAGCTCTTTGGCATTAACTCAACTCGTTGTGTTTGGAGGAAGAAAAATGCTGTCTATGACCCCCAAAACACCGTCCCCACCGTCAAGCATGGGGGTGGAAACATTTTGCTTTGGGGGTGTTTTTCTGCTAAGGGCACAGGACAACTTAATCGCATTAATGGGAAAATGGACGGAGCCGTGTATCGTGAAATCCTGAACGACAACCTCCTTCCCTCTGCCAGGAAACTGAAAATGGGTCGTGGATGGGTGCACGACAATGACCCAAAACATACAGCAAAGCAGTGGCGTAGCTAAGGAGCTGTGGGCCCCGATGCAAGTTTTACAATGGGGCCCCCCAAGCACTCTATACATAACAATTTATACGGCGCACCAAAATCTGCCAATGGCAACTACAGTGTCAGAGGTGCAAGAAGGGGATGGGGAACAGCTTGGTAATGATTACCACTATTCAATGTATCTACAGAAGTCATTATTATGAGCATAGGCCCAATAGAGAGCTAATTCTGTAGTTAAGGGAGGGCCCTTCGGGGCCCCTCTGGCCCAAGGGCCCCGATGCGGTCGCTACCTCTGCACCCCCTATTGCTACGCCCCTGCAGCAAAGGCAACAAAGGAGTGGCTCAAGAAGAAGCACATTATGGAGTGGCCTAGTCAGTCTCCAATAGAAAACCTATGGAGGGAGCTCAAGCTCAGAGTTGCACAGAGACAGCCTCGAAACCTTAGGGATTTAGAGATGATCTGCAAAGAGGAGTGGACCAACATTCCTCCTAAAATGTGTGCAAACTTGGTCATCAATTACAAGAAACGTTTGACCTCTGTGCTTGCAAACAAGGGTTTTTCCACTAAGTATTAAGTCTTTTATTGTTAGAGGGTTCAAAAACTTATTTCACTCAATTAAATGCAAATCAGTTGCTATCTTTTATTTAAGGTTATTTTTTCGATTTTCCTTTTGATGTGCTATCTGCCACTGTTAAAATAAACCTACCATTGAAATGATTCTGTTCTGAGACTTTTCATTTCTTTGTCATTGGACAAACTTACAAAATCAGTGAGGGGTCAAATAATTTCCTCCACTGTATATAAGGCGGACAATATTTCTACAGTGCTTTAAAATATGTGCAAACATAGACCAATCAGAAGTAATTTTTTTATGCTACACATTTGCTTTAAAATGATGTCACTGATGTCATCTTGTCACTAGTATCTTCTTAATATGCACCTGAAGTGAGAAGTATATGGAAGCCTTATTTTTTTGTTTGCACATATCTTAAATTTTACAATGTTTGCCATAGTGCCCCTTTAAAACGTGGTAAAGAATGTGTGATGACATTTTGTAATGGCAGTCACAGTAAGTAACTGCTCTGGTGAGTCATCTCAGGGTGACAATACTCTAAGGCCACAATGCTATAAGCATTTCTGAATGAGAACAGATGACCTCACCTGGTCCAGAAGATGGGGATAGTAATTGCTATTGTGTCACCACCTAGTTTTCTTTTTGAGTATTCAGCATACAGAATAGACAAGTCAGTCGGCAAATAACATAGCTGGCAAGATATACCAATGCTGAGCAAATGGACATAGTAGTTAGGGTTTAAAAATTAAATACAGCACAGGTGTGTGTTTAAGTTTACATAAATAGGGTGAAAGATGACATGAAAGTGCTGCTTTGTTTGGCAACCTTTTAGCTAATGAGAAGATGTGCTTTTATTGCGGGAGAAGTAGAATTCCCTTCAGATTAATTGATTCCGTGCTCACACTGCAAAGCAGTTGCATTTGTGATGGATTTGGGAAATAATATTAAGGTGCTGTTTTTCTTCTAATGGCTGAGTCATATTGGCTTCCACTTTGTGTTGTTATGGAAACGTGACAATTCTGAACTCGCGCACTTTTGCACCATTAGCTATTTGTCTGAAATGATGCTAATTTGTGGTACCTATAGTATGTTTCTGCAGTATGTGGGTGACAATGGGGAAAGGTGTTATATATATTTTACTAGTTCAAACAGTTTTATTGAGGTTTTGTTACATGTATTTTTATGCTTTTCTGTGATCTGTCTCCCCTGAAATAAATGCATAACCAGTAAATGTCTTGCATTGGTAAAATGTGTGGGTGTATAAAAAAGAACATGATAAACCGTACTTGGTAAAGAGAGGTGGTTATCTGCTCCCGCCGTCTTTCACCTTCTGTTTACTGTATGAGGCTGATATCTGCTTAGAGAAGCATCTGGTCACCTTGGTGTGCGTACATTTGAAATGGCCGTGGGAAAATTTCATTGAAGACGAAAGACTGCTCACCCTGCTGCAGACAAACTCCTGGGTGGTGGTAATGCTGGGAATACACGATGCATTTTTGCAGCAGGTAGATGGTTCGATAGATAATTTCCGACATGTCCGATTTCACGTTCGATCGTTTTGCCGCTCGATTTCTGATAGAAGTCAATGGAAAAAGATAAGAAAAACGAGCGGAAGATAAAAGAATTGAGCGGCATAAACGATCGAGTGGAGAATTGAATGGCAGAAACGCATTGTGTATTCCCAGCATAATGCTAGTCCCCCTAAGAGTTGATACTTGTTCAGAGTCTGTAACGGATAGTATTAGAGGTAGGGGATTAGTAGAACAGCCAGGCAATTTGCATTAAAAAGGAAATATGGCAGTCTCCATATCACTGTAACTTTAGGAGACTGCAGATACTTACTTTTTTCTACATACCTGGGGCTTCCTCCAGCCCCACGTGCACGGATTGCTCCCACGTCGCCGTCCTCTGCTGCCTGCAGCAGTATCTTCCTCCAGTCCCAGCCAGCCTGCGCAAAAGGAAGTGCACTCTTTACGTATCTTTCCAGTGGCTGCTGGAGAGATACGTAAATAGCGCACTTCACTTGGGCCAGATTTTACAAGATTGGCAGAGAGGCAGGAGCGCATCGCAAGCAGCTGTCTATTTTGGGCTGACCGAAGCAGCTGCGGATCTACTCACCTGTCCACCTGCACTTCCTCCCATGTCTTCTATCTGGGGCATCTCCCTGTCTCTTCACCCGTGGGCAGCTGTGTGTCACGTGACTAACACTAGAGGCCAAATACAAGAGGGCTCTAGTGGTCATGTAAGGTATGTGCCCCTAGTGTTTGGCCTCTAGGGTTTAGTCACAGGGAGTGAAGAGACAGGAAAGGGAGCCCTGGCGTTAGAGGGAAGACGTGGGAGGAAGTGCCCATGGACAGGTGAGAGTAGTTCCGCTGCCCATAAACTCTGCATGACGTGAGGGAGGGAGACATAGATTGGGAGACCCGACAGGCAGTGCGCACAGATTTTCAATCCGTTTCACACCGAAAACTATTGAAAATCTGTGTAGTGTGGAGGGATTCGATCAGATAGATCCTCTCTAGTCACATAATGATCTGAGAGGGATCTATCTGTTGGACCCTGTAGACTAGTGTATGGCCAATTTAAGGGTGGAGTTGAGCCGTACATTTGGGTGTGCTAGGTACACACCATACAAATTTCTGTTAGATTTTCTGTTAGATTTACCTGCTAGATAGAGAATTTCCAACATGTTGGAAATTCTCTATCTAACCATCTATCTGCCTAGCAATTAGGCATTGCTCTACTCAGCAGGAGATAACCAGAAGACTATGCACCAGAGATAATGACCAGTCTCTACCAGTACTTTACAGAAAATAATGTAAAGGTACATACACACGATGGATTTTCGCAAACGACCAGTCTATTTGGACGTCCAAACAACCGGTCGTTTGGATGTCAAATCGGTTGTGTGTACAGTCTATCATTCAGCTGAAAAGACTGGACTTGAGCGATCCGCTTGGCGGATCAGCTGAACGACAGACTGTACACATGCCCGATTTGATGTCCAAACGACCGGTCATTAGCGAAAATCCGACGTGTGTACGAGCCTTAAAGATGCTTACACACGCACTACCGCTGGCAATGATGGGTCCGCCGGACCCTCCCGCTGGGCGGACGTTCAGCGGACAGTAGCACGTGTGTATGCACTGTTGGTGGACTGATAAGGCTGTTTCTGAACGTCTGCCCAGCGGGAGGGTCCGGCGGATCACAGCCTTATCAGTCCGCCGACAGCGCGTACACACGTGCTACTGTTAGCTGAACGTCCGCCCAGCGGGAGGGTCCGGCGGATCACAGCCTTATCAGTCCGCCGACAGCGCGTACACACGTGCTACTGTTAGCTGAACGTCCGCCCAGCGGGAGGGTCCGGCGGATCACAGCCTTATCAGTCCGCCGACAGCGCGTACACACGTGCTACTGTCAGCTGAACGTCTGCCCAGCGGGAGGGTCCGGTGGACCCGTCGTTGCTGGCAGTAGTGCGTGTGTATGCACCTTAACATAAACTTTAAAGCCCCATCTATACGATCCGATTCTTTGTGCGATTCGATTACGATTCTATTTACGATCCGATTAAATCCGACATGTCTGATCGGGATTCAATTCGATTTGCCATTGTTTTGCAATGGCAAAGCGAATTGAATTGAAACCCAATTGGACTTGCCGGATTGAATCGGATCTTAAATAGAATTGTAATCGAATCGCACAAAGAATCGTATCGTGTAGATTGGTCTTTACAGAAAAATCTAACAGAAAATTGTATGGTGTGTACTAGGCATTATGTATTTGTCACTGTTCTTTTTGGAAGTCTACGCTTTGTGACATGTCAGCATAGTAATGTGTGGCCTGTCCTGCTGTTTTTTCCTCAGTGTTGTGGGTGGCAGCCCTGTGCTCTGTCTTCCGTGCTGTAAATCACTGAGCTGTTTCCCATACATCACACAATGCAGAGGTCTGGCCAGCACAGCACCGCTCCTCTGTCTGTCTGACACTGATGGGAAAGGGATTTCTGTGGCTGGAAAGCAGCTTTGAAAACACATGTGGGTGGATTTCCAGCAGGGCCTGTAATAGGAAGGAAACGCAGCCACATAAACAGCAATTGTACATTCCCAGTTATTTAATCTTGTGACTCTCTGTGGCTCAAACGTTGGACTGCCATCCACTTCATCTATTATATTGTTTCTGGGACTTAATTAGAACGCCAACTAAGTTAGCTGGGAAATGTCACAGTCCACAATTGAAACATTATGGAAACCTATGTCATTGTGTAGAGAGGCAAAGCCAAATGGCTGGCGCTGGGCAGATGGGTGGATTCTGGCTTGGGCATGCAGCGATTGTTTGGAAATGTATTGCTGCAGACTCTGGCCCTGGATGGCAGGCTGTGGTTTAACATTCTTATTAAATGAAGCCTTCCTCTAGACAGCAGAGATGATGTGAGTGAAATCTTCGGCTAGTTGGCAGACCGTGATCTCATTGGATTATGGCAACAGCAGATGAGAATTTGCTCCACAATAAAAAGGCAACTCCACCCAAAGGGCATGTTCCAGGGGTATTTGTGACAGCCAGACAACCCTAAAATGATCCTCCTTATTTATTCTGTTTACAAAACCGCAAGCAGCCTTTGTGGCCTTAATTAAAGTGGACCTGAACTCTTGCACAGGACAGAAGGAAAACCTAGAGAAATGCACCCTGTATGTATTTAGAGGGTTTAGCCTGTCTAATCCCCCCTCATCTGTCACTTATCACAAGTTGGAATTTGATCTCTCACCTGTATCAGCTGTCTGCCATGGCAGTGAAGCTAATTGGTAGTCACAGGATGTTAACAATATGTCTGCTGGCGGCGTATTGGATAGTCCCAGGTTCCAATCCCAGCCAGGGCACTATCCGCACAGAGTTTGTATATTCTTCCTTGTCTGTGTGGGTTTCCCCCCAAACACTCAGTTTCCTCCAATCCCAAAAACATTCTAATAAGTTTACGGACTTCCCACTTAATTGGTCCTAGAACTATGATGGACATATGACAATGGTAGGGATTAGACTTTGAACCCCAGGTGAGAGTAATGTGGAGGCTGCCATTTTTATTTCTTTTTAAAAATACCAGTTGCCTGGCAGCCATGATAAACTATTTGGCTGAAATGACACCAGAAACAAGCCTGTAGCTATTCTTGTCAGATCTGGCAATATTGTCAGAAACACCTGATCCACATATGCTTGTTTAGGGTCCGGGCTGAAACTATTCGAGGCAGAAGATCAGTAGGACAGTCGGGCAACTGGTATTGCTTACAAGGAAACTTGAAAGCCTCCATATCATTGTCACCTTGGGTTCACTTTCAGTAAATATTCTGTGAAGCGCTGCAGAAGATGTCAGAGCTATATAATTACTGGGTAATATTATTATTATTAATAATAATAATAATAATAATAATACTCATCATCCGGTTTCTCCAGTAAAATGCTGCAATGTTTTTGTGCTGCACCAATTCTTTTGTAATTCAATGTTAAAAAATATCTTTCCGTTTCAGTTTGCAGCCAGATATGAATTGCCAGTACAAGCTATTAGCATAAACCTGGAATCTGTACTTTGCCATACAGTCAGCTCAGGTATTTTCTTTTTTCTGTATGATTAATGAGCTGCACAGAGCAGGAGCTCTTGCTCTGAGTTTTCACACCTGCACTTAGTGACTGGCAGCAGAATAGACATTCCCGTCTGACAATGTTTAATTAGACTATTATGGAGAAACTGAGTGCCGGGCTTAATTATTTCAAACTAGCTGATTGCCCGGCGTTGCCCGAGTATGTATTTGGTTGTTGTTGGTCCGCCCACTTTTCTAATCCTAACACACAATGACTCAATGACCTAGTTTGTGAGCTTTGCATTGTTTGGCATCAATAATTTGCATTGAAATGACACAAATCTGATTGGCTGTGGCTCCACCCTCTTTTCTGATTTTGAACCCCGTCACCAAATGACCAACTGTACCAGGTTTTAAGCTTGTGTCCTTAACAGTGCAAGAATGGCAGCAATTGAATATTCCCCTTGAAAAGCAATAAATGAATTTGGATTGGCTTTTGTAGGCTCCACCCTCTTTTATGAATATTAATCCCAGTCATCCAGTGACCAACTGTGCAAAGTTTGAGAACCCTACCGTTAACAGTGTAAGAATGGCTGCAGTTTACATTTTCCCAGTGAAATTACTATTTGTCTCCACCCACTGATGACCCAGCATTGCCTGTGTATGCATTTGGCTGGTGTTGGCTATGCCCACTTTTTGTAATAGTAACAGACAATTACTTAGTTACTCAGTGACCAAATTTGTGAGCTTTGCAGTCTTTGGCATTAATAATTTGCATTGAAATGAAACAAATCTGATGGACTGTTTGTGTCTCCACCCCTTTTCTGCATTTGAACCCCAGTCACCCAATAAATAACTGTACCCAGTTTGGGGCTTGTGCCATTAACAGTGCAATAATGGCAGTAATGAAATACTTCCCTTGAAAATCAATAGATGAATTTTGATTGGCTTTTGTAGGCTCCATCCACTTTTATGAATAATATCTGATGAATTGACGTTGCCCAGGTATGTATTTGGCTGGTGTTAGCTCTGGCCACTTTTTCTAACCCTAACACACAAATAGTCAATGACCAAGTTTGTGAGCTTTGGGGTCTTTGTCATCAATAATTTGTATATTCCCATAGAAATTAAGCAAATCAGATTGACTGTTTGTGGCTCTGCATCTCTCCGGGATTTGAACCCCAGTCACCCAATGACCAACTGTAGCAGGTTTGAGGCATCTGCTATTAATAGAGCAAAAATGGAAGATATTTAAATATTCCCCTTGAAAATCAACAGGTGAATTTTGATTGGCTATTGTAGGCTCCAACCACTTCCCATAATATTAATCTCAGTCACCCAGTGACCATCTGGGCAAAGTTTGAGAACCTTTGCCATTAACAGTGTAAGAATGGCTGCAGTTTATATATTCCTAGTGAAATTTGTCTTTAGCTCCACCCAATTTTTGTAACCTTGACACACAGTCACTCAATGACCAAGTTTGTGAGCTCTGGGGTCCTTGGCATCAATTTGTAATTTAACAGTGAGATGAAACAAATCTGATTGGCTGTTTGTAGCTCCACCCCTTTTCTGAATTTGAACCCCAGTGACCCAATGACCAACTGTACCAGGTTTGAGGCTTGTGCCATTAACAGTGCAAGAATGGCAGCAATTTAAATATTCCCCTTGAAAATCAACAGGTGAATTTTGATTTTCTTTTTAGGCTCCACCCACTTTTTTGAATATTAATCCCAGAAAATCCCAGTGACCAAGTTTTAAGCTTTTGGGTTTCTGCCATCAAAATTGTGTGAATGGAAGCAGTTTATCCAGTAAAGTAATCTGATTGGCTGTTTGTGGCTCCACCCCTTTAGTGCATTTGAACCCCAGGCACTTCATGACCGAGCTGGTTTGAGGCTTCTGCCATTATTAGTGTAAAAGTGGCAGCAGTTTCAATATTTCCCTTAAAAATCAATAGGTGAATTTTGATTTGCTGTTGTAGGTTCCACCCACTTTCCTGAATATTAATACCATTCATCAATTGACCAACTGTGTCACGTTTGAGAACCCTGCCAATAACAGAATAGCTGAAATCAATCTAACAAATCTGATTAGCTGTTTGTGGCTCCGCCCCCTTTAGTGAATTTGGACCCTAGTCACCTATCAGCTAAGAGGCCTCTGCCATTAACCGTGTAAGAATGGTAGCAATGTAAATATTCCCCTTGAAAATCAATAGGTGAAATTTGATTGGCTATTGTAGGCTCCACCCACATTTCTGAATATTAATCCCAGTCACCCAGTGGCCCACTGTGTCAAGTTTGGGAATCCCGCCAATAACAGTTTAAAGAGAAACTCCGACCAAGAATTGAACTTTATCCCAATCAGTAGCTGATACCCACTTTTACATGAAAAATATAATGATTTTCACAAACAGACCATCAGGGGGCGCTGTATGACTGATTTTGTGCTGAAACCCCTCCCACAAGAGGCTCTGGTACCGTACGGTACTCTGGGCAAACTGCCACAATGTAACAATGACACACACAGGAAATGGCTGTTTATAGCTGTCTGTTAAAGCCAGAACAGCTACATAATCTGCCCACAGTAACAATGTCACCATGTAATACATGTCAGAATGTGAATCTGGGAGAGGAAAGATTTTACAATGAGCAAACTCTGACTAAATCATGTATACATAATTATTGTAAAAATTAAGCACCTTTTTATATTAAATTATTTTCACTGGAGTTCCTCTTTAAGAATGACTGCAGTTTATATTTTCCCCTGGAATAAAATGTAGTTATTGGCCCGCCCACTTTTTCTAACCTTAACATACAGTCACTCAATGACCAAGTTTATGAGCTTTGGGCTTTTGGTATCAATAATTTGTATATTCCCATTGAAATTAAACAAATTTGATTGGCTGTTTGTGGCTACGCCCCCTTTCCGAATTTGAACCCCAGTCACCCAGTGACTAACAGTACCAGGTTTGAAGCAACTGCTATTAACAGTGTAAGAATGGCAGCAATGTAAATATTCCCTTTGAAAATCAACAGGTGAATTTTAATTGGCTGTTGTAGGCTCCACCCACTCTCTTGAATATTCATCCCATTCACCCAGTGACCAACTGTGCAAAGTTTGAGAACCCTGCCAGAAACAGTGTAAGAATGGCTGCAGTTTATATTTTCCTAGTGAACTTTATTATTGGCTCCACCCACTTTTTGTAACCTTGACACACAGTCACTCAATGACCAAGTTTGTGAGCTTTCAGGTTCCTGGCATCAAAAATGTGTGAATGGAAGCAGTTTATCCAGCAAGGAAATCGGATTGGCTGTTTGTGGCCTTGCCCCTTTAATGAATTTGGACCCCAGTCACCCAATGACCAACTGTACCAGGTTTGAAGCCTCTGCCACTAACAGTGTAAGAATGGCAGCAGTTTTAATATTCCCCTTGAAAATCAATAGGTGAATTTTGAATGGCTGTTGTAGGCTCCACCCACTTTCTTGAATCTTAATCGCATTCACCCAGTGACCAAGTGTGGCAAGTTTGAGAACCCTGCGATTAACAGTCTAAGAATGGCTGCAGTTTACATTTTTCCATTTAAAATGAACGGCTGAAATTTGATTGGCTGTGTTATGCTCCTCCCACTTTTCCTGGATTCGTAACCTCGGTCACCAAGTGACCAACTGTGCCAAGTGTGGGGACTGGCTTGATTACTGTGAGAATTGCAGCCTTTTACATTTTTTCCATTGACATGAATGGGTGAAATCTGATTTGCTGTTTGTAGCTCCGCCCAGGTGTGCAGGGGGCCGCGAGACCCCCAGAACCTATCATCCCAGGTAGTAAGGGATTTGTATACCAAGTTTCGTTCAAATCGGTCAAGCCGCTTTCGCGTGATCGCGGCACATACACACATACATACATACATACATACATCCGATTTTATATATATATATATGTATTTTGTGGTTTCAAGGTATAACTGTAATAGGATACATTAAGTTACAATTGTATCCTTTATTATAAGTAGCTACGCCTTTTAATGGTGGTGTTCGGAATTTTGCCGTCTTTACCCTATAGACACTTTTTTTTTCTCCAAATAGACCAAGAAGCATGGCCTTGGGAGTACATAGCAATTGATTATTGATGAGTCTGGTTAGGATATCATATTTGGCTCCAGAAATCCTAAACCCCTGAACAGAACCAGAACATGTGGAGGTATTTTGCCCCTCAATCACATCTCCAATAAGCATCATGAGCAAGGCTCTCCATTTTAAAGAGTCTATAGAGTGTGATGTAAGTTATTTAAATAAATTTGAGAGTGATCAGTTTGTCGGGCTGCAATAGGTATTTTAATAATGCGTGAGGTAATTTCAGGCCACTCATTTTTAGTAATGCGTGAGGTAATTTCAGGCCAACTCCACTGCCTCCTCAGGCAGATCTGACTATGGCCTCAATTCACTAAGCTTTCTCAAACACTTTATCGAACGTTTGATAATTTACCTCATGGGTAAAATCTAATTTTGAATTCACTACGGTGTTATATATTTATCAAATGTTTTATCAATAAAATGTTCAATAA
Source organism: Hyperolius riggenbachi (assembly GCF_040937935.1). Taxonomy (NCBI): domain Eukaryota; kingdom Metazoa; phylum Chordata; class Amphibia; order Anura; family Hyperoliidae; genus Hyperolius; species Hyperolius riggenbachi. The sequence continues at coordinate 116,757,121 of NC_090652.1, forward strand.
ATCTATAACACCTTAGTGAATTCAAAATTAGATTTTACCCTTGAGGTAAATTATCAAACGTTCGATAAAATGTTTGAGAAAGCTTAATGAATTGAGGCCATATAGGTTGTTGCCTGGCTAATAAAGGTTTCTTGAAGTGCCCTATATCGCCATCTAAGAGCACCCCATATAAATGGGATGTGACCCCGTAAGACTAGGATGGATGAATAGTTCTTCACTAGAAAGAGGTTCCATGGCTATAAGGGGTGTAGGGCAAACTTGGTTTTAAAGGAGTGGCGGGTTGATGATATCTGAAGTAAGCAGAATTTGGTTTAGCGTGTTTCTATAACAAGGGAAATGGAGACGATTGCCCCTTTTTTTAGATAAACCCACCTACCAGCTCCCACATTTGAATGGTAGTAATCGTAGGTGTTATTATAAAGTTGATGCTTTGGGTCCTCTAAAAGGAAGACTGGAGAGTGCTGTGCTTGAACAAACAATAGCCACTACATGCGTTGTAGCAGAATTGTACAGTGATTGAGCAAACTACTAATATACCGTAGTTAGAACTGCTGCCCAGTAGTACAATTTCAACTTTGGGATCCTTATGCCCCCATCTACTGGCAGTTGTAAGCAGGACAGAGCAATACATGGAGCAGAAGAACTCCAAAAAAATGAACCTATACATGTGTCTACATCAGAAAACAGGAACAGGAAGCCAAGCCTAATAGGAGTATTACTGAAAAGATAAAGGGACTTGGGCATAATGCACATCTTGACTAAGTTAGTAGTAATAGGAGAGGGAGCGTGCTCCAACAGTGGAATTTGTCCTTGACTTGTGCTACAATAGGTGCAGTGTTTAAAGCGTACCAGAGATCAAAAATCTAAAGAATCGATACTTACCCGTGGCTTCCTCCAGCCCCATAAACGCGTGCGAGTCCCACGCCGCGCTCCTGCGGTCTACCGTTCATCCGCAACCATCCCCGATAACAGGCTTAGTCAGGTCCAGTCTGGGTTTTCTGGGCATGTGCAGTAGACCCGGACTGACGCGACTGAGCCAGTTATCGGGGCTGATCACAGCTGAACGGCAGACTGCGGGAGTAAGGCGTGGGACTCGCATGTGTTTATGGGGCTGGAGAAAGCCGTGGGTAAGTATCAAATCTTTAGAAATATCTGATCTCTGCTTTCCTTTAAAGGACAACACCTAATCTGGTATGCTCTAAAAGTAATAGGCAGGGGCTCAGCAGGATAGCCAGCAATGTTTAAAAGGAAAGAAATATTGCAGCCTCCATATCTCTCTTGTTACAATTATCCTTTAAGGTATAGTATATGCTTATATCCTTGGATATCTCAATACCTAAGTATTTATTCAAAGTAACTTCTTAGTATGATGGGAATTAGTGTCTGGCTGAACACCAGTATGTTTGACAACATGCCATACATCAGAAAGACATAAACTACCATAATTGTATGTTTTTAAAGGTATTCTTGTAAATTCCTGTAATAGAAGTAAACACTCAATAAAGATCCGTATGGAGAGAAAGCATTATAATGGCAGCTCTTCAAGCTCTCGAGCTGGAAAAAGGATGCTAAATATCTGTGAAAGCAAAGCACAGTTTGTGCTCGGAGACTTTTTTCCATTGCATACGCCAACTATATTCCGGCTTATTGGCTGCATTACAATGCTTCCCCTGCATCTGCTTATTTTATGGAAGATATTGTCATTGTATCTGCTTTTTTTTTTTACATACTATGTTGGAAATGCTTTGCTGGCTTCTTGTTCTTTCCTCTGCTCTCTACAGTGTAGTTCCTATTAAACCATAAGGACGGGTTCATATGGACGACTGGTGGTGGTTGTCACCGGCGTTAAACGCTAGGGATCCACCGCTCCATAAATGGGAGCATTCATCTCACAGAATTTTCTGTCATTTGGTGAAGCGCTGTGCTCAGACGACTTTTCCCAGATGCTGCATGTAGTGTTTCACAAAGTCGATTGCATTTGCATTGAACTTACCTAGGGCTCTAAATACGACAACAAATGGCAATAAACTACGTCAAACTCGTCTTTGGGCAGTAGCAGAAAAGCATTCGAGCGAAATGAAACGCTTCATGAGAACTGGCTCTTATGCAAAAATGATCTTCCTCACACAAGTGCTGCTTATTGTAGGCATGTCCAAAGTCTGGCCCAGGGGCCTAATGCGGCCCACCAAGCCTTTTGTGGTGGCCCCCGAAGCTCTCTACAGACGTTAATTCCATGCGGCCCGTAGGCCATAGCTGTAGTGCCACATGCAGGGGCCATCTTGTTTCGTCGCTCTGTCTTCCTCTTTGCTCACCTGTAAGTTATCGGTCATCACTGGAGCAGTAGCAGCCACTGATTAGCAGCTGCCACAGTGCCAGTAGCACTATGCCTGCATACTGAAAGGAACATGCTAACTGCACAAGGTACCGTTGATTTGTCACATGCATAATGTACCTATCAGCAATCAACAAAAATATTGTTTGATTTTGCTAGTTTGTCCCCTTAGCACTCGGAGGAACAGCGATATGGCCCTTGGCCTAAAAAGTTTGGACACCCTTGGCTTATAGGAACACAAGGACATGAGTTTGTTTACTGGTGCAAGGCTACACTCTCCTGTCTTGTACCACAAAGGAGTCCTATAGTGGTAGTGATGGTAGATTGTGAGCCCCAATGAGGGACAGTCAAAGGACCACTCAAGTGAGAAGAATATAGGGGCTGCCATATTTATTTATTTTTAAACCATGAAAGTTGCCTGGCAGCCCTGATAATCTATTTAGCTGCAGTAGTGTCTGAATAATAGAAACAAGCAAGCAGGTAAACTTGTCAGATCTGACAATGTCGGAAACATCTGATCTGTTGCACGCTTGTTCAGGGGCTGTGGCTAAACGTATTAGAGGCAGAGGATTAGCAGGACTACCAGGCAAACTGGTATTGCTTAAAAAGAAATAAATATGGTAGTCTCCATATCCCTCTCGCTTCAGTTGTCCTTTAAGGCAAAGCACACACTGGTCTGCACCATAATTAGCTTCTTCATCCTTGTCTTCACCAGAGGAACCCATTTACTTTAACTGCTCTATTTACTCTGTGTATCTACAGCAGCCCTGATGCATCTCGTCTGAGTGCAGGCCAACACTTGTTCTGCCTCTTACCTCTCCTGCTATGTGCTGCTCCATCTTAGGCTACATTTTGTCGCCACTCCATAGCAACAGAACGCGTTGCTAGCCTGCAGGTGATGTAACTTGTTCAACATACTGTGAAAAATGTCAGTACTCGCGCACATGATTTTCCTGACTACTTAGCATTCACAATGGAGCCTGTAGTATACCGACTGAGCTGCTCTATTTTTACACCTGAACTTTGTAGGTATCCTCATTAATGTTGGCACTGTCAGCCTTGGATAGCCAGTAGGGTGATATGTAATTTTCCTCACCTGTAGTTGTGTGTATTGTAACTGGAAGCAGACACCATCTTCATACAGCCATAAAAACTGCTGCACTTTAGCAGGGATGAAGTTCCTCACATTTTTTTCAGTCTGTTGGAGCAGAGAGGTCTGTACACTGTTAGGCACCCAATATAACAAGTTAGAACTTTTTACTGAAGAAAAACATGCAGAGATATATCATACACCGCCATTAGGAAATGCAGCTTACTTAGAACATAGGATACAGGAAATAACAATCCCATAAAGATCACATCACATTTGACAGTGACATCTTGTAGTTGTTTTACTATACTGCAGTTTAAGGTAATCATATTGTTAAACCTCTAACACAGTCAACATGGAAAATACATTTGTATATTAAAAACAGAGGAAGTCAGAGTTGAAGTCTGAGTCACTATAATGCTATGGGTTGAAGTGAAAGGATTCATGTACTGACTCCACAGCCCTGTATATATCAGGATATGGTGCTTGGCCGGGAGCTAAACATCACATGTGTACAGAGCTTATTCAAATTGAGTTTTTTAGGCTACAAATATTTTAGTTTGTACTAGGCTGTAGATTTGTGCCTGAAGATGAGCATTAATGGTATATTTTACTGTGTGTGTTGTGAAGTCCACTTTTAAGTTCACCTGTGACCTCCAGCCTAGCACGCGGTGTGCAAGAGGATTTAATAAAACTGTTTCCTGAAAAATAATGCTGCTTTAATTAAATTTGTGTGCACCAAAGAGCTTGCTTATTCCCTGTAGGCTGCTCTCTCAGAATAGCTGCTTTAAGTGTGTCTGACAGATGCTCCATAATACAACACACACGTTTTATTCTATATCACATGTGTGGGCTGCATCTTCCAGTATCGCTTCTAGATCAGCTTGACATGACTTTCCTGTCTGTCATCCTTAACCTCTTGGGGGATTACAGGCAGTAGAAATCTGTCCTGTATTGTGGACTGCATAGAGGCACATAATTTGAACCCTTTTTTGTGTCTATAGTCGCGCTTTTTCTTTTTTTTTTTTGGTCCTGGTGAACCTATTGATGTTAGGCATGTAACAGTAATGATTATTCTTAATGCAACCTTAAAATGACAGAAAAAAGACATGCCACTTTGCTCTCACTTTCATTAAAGAGGGATTGTCAGCCACAAAATCAAATTCCACGTACCCACTGCTCTGTGTTCATTATATAGCCTGGAACCTCACCCTGCATTGCAAACACTCCAAACTAATCAGAAATGTTTCTGCTGTAATAAATCTGTCAGCCTGGCTCTATTTGGTACATTGCTGACAGAAGGAAGCTTGCCATCGCCCATCCCACATTCCTGCTCATCATTGATTGGCTGTGGGAACCTATCAAATCCTGCTGAGGTAAAATTCGATTGGTCCATTTTACAAACTGCATACATTTGTGTACAACATTTCAATAATCCTGTGTCAACTCAAAATTATTTGCGACTTTTTGAGCATGCTTAGGTTTCCAGCAAAGGGTTCCTTAGCCTTTAAATGGTCTCTGTTTGGTCCAGAAATACTGACATAAGTTAACTTTTGTATAATATTCTAATTTTTCGAGCTTCATCTGTATATTCTTTCAAACAATACCAGCTGCCTATCAGTCCTGCTGATCTCTTTGGCGGCAGCAGTATCAGGATCGGTCACATGAAACAAGCATGCAGCTTCTTGATAAAACAGCTGATCTGAAAATTGCTGTTATATTAAAGAAATAATGACACTTTCTTCAATCTTTTTTTATAAATAGACCTCATTGAGTTACTAGTTTTGGCAAGAACAGCCTCTGTATTATTTCTAGGACAGGTTTCATGTATGTTGAAGGAAAAGTAGCAGATAGACTAGGTTTAAAAATGCATCGGATTGACTATACCCCCCAGAGTCATCTGCCACCAGCCATCCACTACTCCTGTAGACTGACACAAGGAGCCTAGGCAACTGTCATCTGTGGCCAGCTTTATAGAGTTTACTTAAATGTCCCTGTTGTGTTTTGTAGAGCTGTTATCCTCACAAGTGTCAGCTGTGCTTTCTAGGATATGTCTGGAATGGAGAGTTGTGTTAATGTACTGCTTTCTTCTGTCCTGTAGAGCTCTCGAGGCTTCTTGTCGCTGAAGGCTTGTAAATGTGTTCCTCTTTCTAAAGCAGTTTCTGGGAGATTTTACTACCTGACCTTTCAAACTAGGGATTATTTTGACTCACAGAGGACAGATGAGTAATATGAACACTAACACAGGAAGACAAGTGTTTTTTAAATGTTTTTAAATGTGTTAACCGCCGTGGTAGCTGCTGTTTGCATCTTTGTTTTGCGCTCTGAGCTAGTTGCAATGTTGCCATCTCACAGGAATATGCAGGTCATTCTATAGGCTACTTAAATATTTGCTCCTACTGTTGTTGTTTTGTTTCAAATTGTCCAACGCTGATTTTGCATTTTGTTTTGTTTGTATTAAAGTGGACCTAAGCTCTAGCACAGGACAGCAGGAGAAGACAGAAGGTGCATTAGAGAAATGCACCCTGCATCTATTTAGACAGTTTAGACACAGATGATCCCTCCTCTGTATCCCCTGACTGCCACTGCAGATAAGCTCATTTGAAAGCACAGGATGTTAATAATATGTCTGCTTCCATGAAAGCAGGAAGTAGAAACACTCGAGATTTATTTTAGGATTTGCAATAGCTGTAACAAAGAAATGTTTTTTTCTCTAAAGGTTATTATTCTGTTGCGTATCTTATAGAGCAGAGAGCAAGTTCTGGTCAGCTCTAACACTGAAGACTTCTTGCTGTAAATACATTTACAACTGAATTTCAGATTTTTTTTTGTCTGTACAGTATTCCGCCTGGTTAGTCTTGCTTAGTTAGCCTCCTATTCTCTTATTGCATTTTATCGTACATTTACACTAATTTGCAATGCACAAAGTGTTTTCCTATTGCTAGACTTTTTTGCAACAAGGCTTGGTCCTATAGCTCCTTAATACCAGGAGAGTGGAAGTTACTTCGCCAGCACACAACAGATAACTTGACCCTGCCCTCCTCCTCCTCCCGTTGCTGAGAGATATTAAATATTTATGGTCAGCACTGCAGCTCAGCAGTCTTGTGCTCATTTCCTTACTGCTCAGTTTGCAAATATAGAATCATTTTCTTCTCAATTTTTAGTGACGTGTGAAAATGAGTAAACACTTTCTACACTTTGATACGTCTCTGCTGAGCAGTACCTGCAGTGCTGGTTACAGAGAGTGAATGTATCAGCCGCACAGGGTGGAGGTGGGCAGAGCACCCTCCCCTGAAAACATAGACTGGATTGTTCCTACACTAAATACCTGACCAGGGTACAGTTTAAGGTGAAGACTCACTAAACCACTTGGACAATTTTGCATTATGGAGTTGCAGCACTTAAGGAAACAATTCAAATATTGTTAGCAGTTTTGTATTCATCATAGCAAGGGTGCTACCCACCTAAAAACCATGTTCTCCTATACTGAGTGTTTTGTGAATAATTCTATTTCCATTAACCCAGTCTCATCTTTTTGCACTAGGTGTTTATTTCCCCCCCCCCCCCCCCCCATACTGTCTGCTTATGTGAGTGGATTGAAAGGGCTTGCATGGCAGCATAGGTGCTATCTGAACCCAGGCCATTTCCCTATAGGACAGGGAGCTCTTGATACATGTGCAGTAGCTCCCTGTGTCATTGGCCTTTGGTTCTTTTGCCTTGTGTTTATGCATCCTCCATATCCCAACATTAATGACACACATTAGTTTGTGCCATATATCTGACACAACCACGATTGTACCTATCTATGCTGTATATAACTTGTTCGCTCTTTTATATTTGTATTTCACTAAAATAATATTTCACTGTACTCCATAAATCACCCCAAACTCACTGGGCAAAAATCCACTACTTTGTTATTCGTGGATTTTGCTGGTCGCAGTGCCCGTGGGAGCCAGAGCGTTGGGCTGTAGCTCTGCCTCCATGTTTGTCAATCCGTGCGTATCTCCGCCTCTCCCCTGCCCCTCTCAGTGAAGGAAGACTGGGAGAGGCAGGAAGAGGTGGCGATCAACACCGATTGATGGGAGTAGAGGCAGAGCTACAGCCCAAAGCTCTGCCTCTACAAGGAAGGAGCCCCGCAATGTGCCCCAAGGAGTTTGGGGTGATTTATGTAGTTTTCAGCCGCCGAGATGCGGCGTTTTAGGTAGGGCAATTATGTTAAGTTTTTTTTCTAGGCTTCAGAGTCTCTTTAAGGATCGGTCCCCATAAGAGATAATGTAGCTCAAGGATTGGTTCCCATAGGACATAATGCAGCTCATTGCTCTGTATTCTGTCTATTTTCCTGCAGAAATGACAGGTTTTAGTTATCAGTTTATGGAAAAAGCTTCAGGCATGGTATGGGTGGTCATTGTAAAGGGCATTCATATTCCCTGTAGTGTGTGTGTGTGTTTTTTTTTTTTTTTTCTGAATGGCAGTATCCATCCCCATGATCATCTTTTTAATGACAGCTGCGTTCCTCTGTAGAGATGAAATTTGTCATTCATGCATGCAAGCTAATTTTATTAGAGGGAGATCAGAGTAGTGAGCTGTGCTTGCAAGATGCAGCGTGTTTACATATAAACCCTACAACTTTCCATGGGTAGTAGACTGGTCAGCACTCATAGCTGGCATTCTATCTAAAGATGAGCCTGTACATATTGCAGCCCATCTTATGCTGATGCAAACTGGACCGCTTGGGCCTATTGCAGCAGACACATCTCTGAAAGTGCAGAAATGCTGCTGAATGGAGCTGCTTTATACATTGTAAGGTGATTATCCAAATATACCCTCTGCTTAGTTTAAATGACAACTGAAGTGAGAATAATATGGAGGCTGCCATGTTTATTTCCTTTTAAACATTACCAGTTGCCTGGCAGCCCTGCTGATCTATTTGGCTGCAGTAGTGTCTGAATCACACCAGAAACAAACATGCAGCTAATCTTGTCAGTTCTGACAGTAATGTCAGTCTTGCCTCATCTGCTGCATGCTTGTTCGGGGAATATGGATAAAAGTATTAAGCTGGCCACTAATGGTCCAATTTCTAGCGAAAAATCGTTTGAGCGATCAGAAATTCTGATCGGATTGGTTGTAAATAATCTCCATTGGTGGACACAATCGATTATGAACGAGTGAAACAAAATGTCGCCCGAATGAATTTTCGTCGAACGAAAATTTGGATTTTCTTGGTGGTCGTGATAGATAGGAAGCAAAGATTGGTTAGTTGATGGTGTAGTGAACAATTTTTTGTCCGATGAGAATTTCTGATCGCTCGAACGATTTTTCGCTAGAAATTGGACAGTTAGTGGCCACCTTTAGAGAGATCTGCAGGACGGCCAGGCATCTGGTATTGCTTAAAAGGAAATAAATATGGCAGCCTCCATAGCTGCCTCACTTGAGTTGTCCTTTAAATAGCCCATATGGACAGTTTGCTCCATCCAATGAGCGAGCCAGTCCAGCTGAAAAGTATCAGTAGTTCTTCATGCTGCTGATGGTCAACCAGTGGCGGCGCCAGGGGGGTGCTTTGGGGTGCTGAAGCCTAAAATTCTCCAAGCACCCCTAAAGCACCCTTTGCCCCCCCCCCCCCAGCGTGAACTGACTTCCAGCGTCTAATAGACGCCGTGTCAGTTCACCGGCTCCAGCAGCGGCAGAGCAGGGCTACGGTAACATGGCATCTGAAGCCCTGTTCTGGAGACTTGAGTCTGCAGTGCAGGGCTTTGGGCACCATTTTCCCGTAGCCCTGCTCTCAGCGCGGGAGTTTCAGTTGCTGGCTGCAGAGGCTCGTGGGAGCTGCGCGCCAGACGGAGGCCAGGACAGGAGGTCTGCTGCAGGTGAGTACATTTTTTTTTTATTTTTTTTTATGTATTAGCAGGTGTATTTGCTGGGCAAGTCTGCCACATGATTAAAGTGTTTTCTGATCAAGTCTGCTACATGATTGAAGTATTTTCTGGTCAGGTCTGCCACATGATTGAACGAATTTTCTAGGCAAATCTGCTCACATTACGTGTAATTTCTTGAGAAAACCTGCACAATTATGTGAATTTTCCGGGGAAAGGGTCACCAAAACTTGGGCCCACTGTCTTTGGGTGGCACTTTTAAAGGGAACCCAAGGTGAGAATAATATTGAGGCTGCCATATTTATCTCCTTTTAAGCAATACCAGTTGCCTGGCTGCCGTGCTGGTCCTCTGCCTCTAATTCTTTCAACCATAGACCCTGAACAGGCATGCAGCAGATCAGGGGTTTCTGACAATATTGTCAGAACTGACAAGATTAGCTGCATGCTTGTTTCTGGTGTAATTCAGTTCACCACTGCAGCCAAATAGATCAAATGAGAAAGCGGAGGAGCGCTCCATAGTGTAAAACAGATTTAATAGGTTAAAATTGCGCATAAAACAATTGCACTTACTAGAAAGTAGATGCATAAGGGCATATCAAATAAGGGCAAAACCCTATTCCTGGAACCCTGGGAGGCCGCCTTCTACGTACTCCGTGGCCTGCGGAGATCGTGGTCCGGATGGCAAGGACAGGAGGTGGCTGACCCTGGGGAGTGTTGCGTGCTGGTGGCGTCACAACGCGTTTCGGCGAATCCTCGCCTTCATCAGGTGACGCCACCGACCAGCACGCCAGTTTAAATAGAAATGAAATGTGGGTTGAACCAATAAGGGTTGCCATAGCGACCGTGGGAGGTCACGAGGGCAGGAAATGCTTGTTGAGTAACTGGTCAGTAGGACCAATGGTGTGGCTTATATGGGTGGGAGTGCTGTCCCCAGTGGAGGGAGAGTGGGCCACTGGCTAGGATAACCCAGCTGACCAATCGGCAAACGGAATTGTAGGAGCGGTGGGGAGGAGTAACGACAACTCCGTAATCTCAGCCCTGGGATAGGCGGCGGTGTGACCAAGGGGGCGAGGCCCTAAGGGCGTCAGGTCTCCAAGCCGTCATTGCTGTGGGCGGCCACAGATTACGGAGTTGTCGTTACTCCTCCCCACCGCTCCTACAATTCAGTTTGCCGTAAGTAGATAATACGGCCATTGTAAATGTTGCACCTTTCTCTTTTTGGGGCTCATCCTTTTCAATACACAGGCCACGCTGCAGCCCCACAGGAGCAGCCTGGGATTTAGATTGGCAGTAGCAGTTTGAGATCCAGATCGGCCCCCCTTCTTCCCTCTTGTTATTTACATGGGTTGCTAAGCAACCTGGTGCTGCTGCTGTAACCTCCGGCCACTCCCCCGGATGGTCAGCTGGGTTATCCTAGCCAGTGGCCCACTCTCCCTCCACTGGGGACAGCACTCCCACCCATATAAGCCACACCATTGGTCCTACTGACCAGTTACTCAACAAGCATTTCCTGCCCTCGTGACCTCCCACGGTCGCTATGGCAACCCTTATTGGTTCAACCCACATTTCATTTCTATTTAAACTGGCGTGCTGGTCGGTGGCGTCACCTGATGAAGGCGAGGATTCCCCGAAACGCGTTGACGCCACCAGCACGCAACACTCCCCAGGGTCAGCCACCTCCTGTCCTTGCCATCCGGACCACGATCTCCGCAGGCCACGGAGTACGTAGAAGGCGGCCTCCCAGGGTTCCAGGAATAGGGTTTTGCCCTTATTTGATATGCCCTTATGCATCTACTTTCTAGTAAGTGCAATTGTTTTATGCGCAATTTTAACCTATTAAATCTGTTTTACACTATGGAGCGCTCCTCCGCTTTCCCATTTTTTCTGTTTTTATTCAAGAATGCCGTTCAGCCTGGCATGAAGGAGCTGCCTTTGGTGTGAAACCATCGCCATTTACCTGTTGGCCCTTACACTCATAGTGCCCAGAAGCGCAAGATTTCCCTTCGTTGTTTGTGGTTCTTAGCCAAATAGATCAGCAGGGCTGCCAGGGAACTAGTATTGTTTTAAAAGGAAATAAATATGGCAGCCTCCATATCACTCTCACCTCGGGTTCACGTTAAATTACAGGTAGCGCCGCCCTCATCCGGTCATGGCCACGCCCATTTTAGCCACACCCATTTTTTGCACGCCACGTGTCGTCAGCTACCCCAGAAGTTGGTCCAGCGCCTGCATATCGCCCCCCCCCAAAATCCTGGAGCCGCCACTGTGGTCAACCAAGACAACTAACATTTAAATTGTGATTTTCTCCTGACGGACTCAAAGCGCCAGAGCTGCAGCCACTAGGACGCGCTCTATAGGCAGTAGCAGTGTTAGGGAGTCTAGCCCAAGGTCTCCTACTTAATAACTGGCTTACTGAACAGGAAGAGTCGAGATACAAACCTCCTTGGTCTCCTGTGTCAGAGGCAGAGCCCTTAACCAGTACACTATCCAGCCGACAAATAAACTGTTGGCTATAGGAACCTTTAGGAACCACACTGGGCGCTTTGGTAGCGTTTTACTGTTGGCTGGCGATCAGCAAAACAATGCTTTTGACTGTACAGGAAAGTAGTTTTAGAGTGAATGCGTTTTGTGATTCTTTAACATTGTAATGCAATCGCTCCAAAAATGCTACGAGCACCATGTTTGAGATTTCACTGGTGATTGCTAGTGTGTGAACACTACCATTGACTTGCATTAGCAGCAGCACTTTGCAAAACGCTGCCAAAGCGCTCAGTGTGAACCAGTGCTTAGTGGTCATAAGAAATGTCCTTATTCCTGACCGCATTATTAGTATAATGTTTGCACATGCTCAGCCAGTCGTCTTCTTAGCCATGGTAGAGAAGGTGTGGGGTAGAGAAAATTATAAGATGTGATTGCTGTTACATCCTTGAAAGCAATTAGTGCTTAATGTTGGAGTCTCTACAGCACAGCAGCGTCTCAGGGTGGGCCATGTGCAGACACTCGGCTGATTACTTGTACCAGCAGCAGATCAAAGGCCCACGCTGGGCTCCACTGGCTGCAGCACTGGCTCTGCTCCACCGCCCGTGTCATTCTAAAGACCCCTGTTGGTGCTGACATTTCCCTGTAATTTCCTGCTTCTGTAGCAGCTAAAATATTTAATCCTGAATACAAACAGCCCCTATTCCATTGGCTCCACAGCATTCTGGGATTTCATATAGAATTTACCGTGTGTAAATATTTCATCTTGTGCAGTCTGGAATCGTGCACACAAAACAGAATGTAATATTTAGAGTGGTCTATTCACCGCAGAGCCTTTGCTTTTGCAGCTGATGCAGGTTTCCTGTCTCTGTGACCAGGCCGTGAGACTAGTGAACTGAATTGGTACGTAGCCTTGGCGACAAGCCGTGCATACGTAAGATGTCAGCATGGCCTCACAACAGACTGCAGCAGCGTACGTTAAATCAAAGGATGTAGATCTGAGCTTTGCATCGGTTCTAGCAGTGGGTGTCATTGTGGCCTGAATGTGTTTGAAGCTTTTATATTAATAGTGTCTTTTGGTCAGGAAGTGGTCACCGTTTGTTTGTAGTGTAATTGCATCTGCTGTGAAGAGAATTTCAAATATTTTTCTTTTCTTTTCCTTTTCCAGTTCCAGAAGATCTGTCATCTGAGGAGAGGGAAGAGCTGCTGAACATAAGACGCAGGAAAAAGGAGCTCATAGATGATATTGAGGTAATTTTCTCTAAGGCCCCTTTTACACATGTAGGTTAAACCTGCATAGTTACCCTATTTTACTGCAAAAGCAATGGAAGTCTATGGAGACTTTCACACTTATTGTGATCCCGTGTGGTGCGCTGGATGGATCCGAGCTGACGCAAGGGCAACTGGGCGTTACCTGCAAGCACCATGCTTAAAGGGAAGGTTCAAGCCAAATAAAAAAGAGTTTCACTTACCTGGGGCTTCTACCAGCCCCATGCAGCCATCCTGTGCCCTCGTAGTCACTCACTGCTGCTCCAATCCCCCGCTGGCAGCTTGCCGACCTCGGAGGTCGGCGGGACGCATTGCGTACATTTTTACGCATTCCTGCTAGTGCAGGAACATTAACACATACATTTTTACGCATTACTGGTTCAATGCGTAAAAATGTACGCATTGAACCAGTAATGCGTAAAAATGTATGTGTTAATGTTCCTGCACTAGCGGGAATGCGTAAAAATTTACGCAATACGTCCCGCCGACCTCCGAGGTCGGCATGCTGCCAGCAGGGGACTGGAGTAGCAGTGAGTGACTACGAGGGCACAGGATGGCTGCATGGGGCTGATAGAAGCCCCAGGTAAGTGAAACTCATTTTTTTATTTTGCTTGGACATTCCCTTTAAAGAGACACTGAAGCGGAAAAAAATTATGATATAATGAATTGTATGTGTAGTACGGATAATTACTAGAACATTAGTAACTAAGAAAATATTCTTATATTTTTATTTTCAGTTATATAGTTTGTTGTTTTTTTTACAACATTGCATAATTTTCTGATATTTGCAGTTTACACACTATTCAGCATTCTAAATGGTTTTACAGAGCAGGCTAACAAACTTTTGACCTGTCCTCTGCAGAGAAAAAGAAAATACAGTGACTGACACTTGAGATAATAAGATTCAGAAGACAGAGCTCTCTGCGACTTTGAAAGTTGTGGAGCTCAATGGCTCTTTTGCATAGATAACAGCTGGAGTTTAACTCTTCCTGTACTGGAAACAATATTAGACGTTTGTCTCTGCTCCTAATGTTTTATTTCTTAGCTGTACTACATATACAAATTATATCATAATATATATATTTTTTTTGCTTCAGTGTCTCTTTATTGCACGGTGCTTGGGGTAGTGAAAGTCTATAAGCAACACACGTAGTGTAAACTGCGGAGTGTGGTGCATCCCAGCGTGGTTGTGCGGACCGACTGGAATCCCAGTGGATCGAATCTGCTGCCAATCGTTCGCGCTAAACGCACCCGTCGATCCGATTTCCTCCCGAAATCGGATCGGTCCGTCGATCGCGCCGTGCGGGAAATTACCCTCGATCGCCCGCGGGTAGGGAGCGCGTCGCCAGTGGCGGCCGATCCGATCAGGTATACATTACCTGACGCTGGCTCACGGGCGTCTTCTCCGCATCTTCTCCGCGCTGCACCCGCTCCATCCCCATGAACAAATACATGCTTACCGGAAACGCACAAGACCCAAAATATGAGGTCTGATGGCACAAGAATACACTCACATCTGAGGGTCCATACTATCCCACCCCTCCAAGAAAACTAGCTCTTTTATATATCTTTAAATGACAATGGTGCCACTAACAAAGCTGAAGGCGAAACCGTTAGGTCAGAGATGGGACCCTCAGACATAAGTTATTTACCTGGAATCACGACTTCGGTATAGAAGAAATAAGATTGTAGGTGATTGGGATGTTTGCATTGGGAAGGGTGGAGACCTATGATCACTGTCTGGGAAGGATTTTTTTTTTAAATAAGACTACATAAAGTGGGTCTCATGGTTTTCCAGTAAGTGTGTATTTGTACACAGTGGTAGGGCACAGAATATTTTTATAGGTACCAAAGTTTGAGCTATTTGCACCAGGAGTTTGTGGAAATAGTGTGTCGGCTAGCTGATGGACTACAAGTTTTGATTGCAATAGTTTTACCTTGTCCTCAACCATTAGGAGGGGCTTCCCATTTTTTCATTACCTCTCCAGCAGTGCTGTGGAGTCGGAGTCGGGGCAATTTTGGGCACCCGGAGTTGGAGTAGTTGATTTCATAAACTGAGGAGTCGGAGCCGGGAGTCTGAGTCATCCCTGTTAAGTATTAGACTAAGGGGTCAGAGCTACTTTGGGTACCTGGAGTCATAGTTGGAGTTGGAGTCGTGGTTTCATAAACTGAGGAGTCTGAATTGGAGTCTGAAGATTTTTGTAACAACTCCACAGCCCTACCATAATGTAATGCATTCTCCTCACTCCTCATCTGAACAAAAAATGTATGACAGCAGATGTATGTTAGTGGTTGGGCATCAGGTGGTACACTTTACACTTGGTGGTACATCGACCAGGGGTCCCCCTATCGCTCGAATGCTGATTAAACCCTTGGGATTGTCCAATTGATCCTTCGACCCCAAATTGATTGAAAGGTCGATTGGGCGGCCATGATGCATCGCCAATTTTTTTTTTCTGATTCGATAAAATTATTATAACTGAATGTTGATTGGGCCACAATGTTGAGTAGACAAACAAGACAAATAACATTTATATCGCGCTTTTCTCCTGGCTGACTCAAAGCGCCAGAGCTGCAGCCACAAGGACGCGCTCTATAGGCAGTAGCAGTGTTGGGGAGACTTGCCCAAGGTCTCCTACTGAATAGGTGCTGGCTTACTGAACAGGCAGAGTGTGTATGTGGCTAAATTGATGTCAAAAAGTATTAGAGCCACTGTGTTAAATACCGTATGTACTGTACCCTAAACATTTGTAATTTTCAGGATGGCACTAGATAATCCTATATAGCACATGAGCTCTCATACTGAGCGAAGGGCTGGTATTCTTTGGCCGGTTTATGTGCCTCCATATCTTCCCTTTAAGAACCCCAAACACACAGAGCCATAGGTGAGGCCCTGGAGAAGGTCACTGCTGCTTTTGATCTTAGCCTGGATAGAAGCATGTGTGCAACCCCAGCTACTGTACCTTGCTTAACAATTTCCATAATGGTCTGTGTGTAACCATCGTCCTCCTGGGCTCTCACGTGTAATCAACGCTCAGGACATTTCTGTGCAACCAAAGTCCTGGGCATTTATAATTTAAGCAGATTATTTCATAGAAACTGAATGTTGAGTGATTAGACCTTCACACAGCTGTTTGTGTTCCCAGTAATCACGTTGTTGGGGGAGCTGTATATTTTTTATTTTTTCTGTTTTTTATTTTTATATTCTGCAAGAAGTATCTAATTCCCATCAAAACTAAAGTTTGGTCATGAGTTTCTGACACATAAATGCATTTCAGGAATTGTAAATGGCTTGTTCGGAGTGTCTCAGCACGTAACGTTAATCATTGCCTGCCACGAGTCCATTAATCCTGGATCATCTGATTCTCAGCTGGTTAGAGCAGATATTTTGGTTGTCCGGATGTTTCTGCTCTGTAGCTGTGTGGGATCCTCCTTGTACAGCTGCTTGTATGAATCAATGGACCACTCATCATTGTGACACTGGTGGGCGTGGAGTCTTCAGAGAAGGTAGCCGACAGGAAGAGGCCAGCACATGTATTGGCGCATTCCAGCAGGGAGCTGAGTCTATGATGTCTTGGACATCTCAGAAAGTTGTGCAACTCCTCTGGGTCAATGGTAATCTTTGGCAGCATGATGATGTCTGCAGCTATTGGCCTTGATGAGATGTTCTCAGACAGCTGCCTGGAGAAGGAGATCCAATTATTACATGTGAAAAAAATGTTTGTGATTATAGGCTATAGAGAGAAACCACATTTAGGCAGGGGTCCCACTTGACCTAGCAGTTCTCTGTGCACTTTCAGCGTTTACGTCGCTCACTATCACGGCAAAATGCGTTGTAATTGGTAATGTGCATGTCGTGCGGATAAAAAGCTGAAAGCTGTCTGATTTTAAAACTTGAAAAAAACAAAACATGCATGAAAAAAACAAAACATGCAAATGGTACTTGAGTAAACGTATCTATTCCCCAATGACCGGCATGGTCGTGCCCAACTTGCAGCATGCAGAAAAACATGTGCAAATCTGACGAGTATGACCCCACCTTTGTTCTTGCAGGGAAATTCTGGAAACACTGGCAAAGAGGACCTAATATAGATGTTAAAGTATATTTGCAGATAAGACCTCTCTCGAGTCCTATCTGAAATTTATATACAGTATTTACTAACTAGCTTCTCATTTCTAAAGGTGAAGGTTCAGCTGTTTAGCTAATCCTGTGACACGATACTATTGCAGGAAGCAAGTTTCTCTTACAGCCTTCTGTCATGGAAACCTATGACAGGGTACTGCAACAAGTATATACGGCAAAGGACTGTATAGAGATGACACTCCATAGAGACGAGCATCATCCCACAGCAATGTCATAGGTGTCACTAGCAGAGGAAGTGAGGGGAATATTTTCTAAGTAGCAACTCAGGGGCAGTTCATATGGGTGCCACCATAGGCTGCTCTTGGCGCTGACAAGGAAATTTGGGCAACAAATTCCAGCTACTTCAATTAGTGGTGGTAACAACTTGATGTGGTTAGTGTCGGAGTTTGGCTAGTATGTAGCCGAAGTCTGGTTAACGGCGTTAACAGCAGTCATTTGTGTCATTTTACTGAATAGCCAAACTCCTGTCAGCGGCAGTAGCTTGCGTTAGAGTTAGTTAGCAGCGAGGAGGCAAGATGGCAGCAATGGATAGCGGTGGTGGCTTAAAAGTAGGTTAGGGTTAGGCGTAGGGGAAAAGGTAGTATTGGGTGTATGTAGGGATTGGAGTAATGTGAGAGTTTGGTAAGGCTTGGGTCACACATACATTCATACATTTCCAGTCCTGTCCTGCCCTGTCAGTTTTGATTCAGTGTTGTATTTTGTTTTACCTGTCAGGATTAAAACTGTACATCTTTTATGTGTGAACACAGCCATATAAAAATGATGCAAAATGAACAGGACTGGAGTGTAAATGTACATATTAATGTGTGAACCCAAGCCATAGAAAACTCATGCAAAACCAATGCTAACTGACAAGTAAAGACTGGACACCTTTTATGTGTGAAACCCAGCCTTCAGGTAAGTGATAGTAGAACAATAATGGTAAAGTTACAGATATTCTATTAGGTATATGCCACACACCTCATCATAATCATCTGTTCCTTTTACTCAAGACTCTCCATTTGCTGAAGACTCTCCATTCAGATCTATTTGTTGATATTCTCGTGATCTCATACCATGTTTTTCCCATCTTTCTAATTTCTTATTCCACTGATCTTCTCCATGTTTTTTGAGGCCTTCCCCTTCTTGATGCCTGCGAATTCCATCCTAGGGCTCTTCTTTCTATAGATGCCTCTCCCTTCCTGAGTGTGTGTGGCCTATCTACCATCCGCCCATTCTGTGTGCCTAAAAAAAATTGTCTGGAGTTCTTATTCACACTTTGTCCAGTTGACCTTAATGGACCTCTCTGCCCACTTATAACGATCATCACCCATGAAATTTGCAGAAAGACGTCACAGCTTGTGGTGCATTTTATGGGAAATATTTTGCCAGTCACACTCACGCCAACCTCACAATGCCGACTCTTGTCTTGTAACAATTCTCTCTTTCATCCAGCTCACACCCTTAGTTTGTGATGGGAATTTTATGCGTAAACACGATGCTTAACGCCTTTAGCTTTTGAAGTGTTTTATGCCTCCTCTTCGGAACAGCATTTCCTATAGGATCTTAGAAGAGCCATAGCTGACCCGCGATGTTTAAGCCACGCTAATCCTCAGAAAAGTCTCTGGCACAATAATTATGTCAAAATCTCAGCACTTCACACTCCCATGTGGAAACTGAATCACTTTCATTTGGTATTAATTACAAAGTTTTCTTTTTTTATCTTGTATACAGAGGTTGAAGCATGAAATCACAGAGGTGATGACTGAAATTGAAAATTTAACGTCTGTAGAAGAAAGGTAAGCATTTTGCTAATCCTCGCTGTTGCCTCTTAATATCAAGTGTACTGTGGGAAAAAATTGTACGACTGACTTGTGAGCTTTATTGGTGAAACTTGATTAAAGAGTTTGGCAGATTATGTGCTTGCTTTGTTGGGCTTTGCTGATAAGTCAGCCATAGGTCAGGATATGGCCTGTTTGAAAAGATGGGACTATAGAGAATGTGTGTGGTAGAAACATTTCTGGTGCTAAACTAATTAGCAAGCACTGGTACAGTATAGCTAATCTACATGGTACCTGCAGGGAATAAAAGTGCCCCTGGGGGATACATACCTCAGGAGGGGGAAGCCTCTGGATCCTAAAGAGGCTTCCCCCTTCCTCCTAAGTTAAGATGATCCAGCGCTGGCAGCCACCGAAAATGTACCGATAAGCCTTGTCGGCAGAGCGAGCAGGTGCAATAGCGGCTGCAGCACACAGCAAGTCATCAGAGTAGTAGAGCGGACCCCATAAGCTATTTCCGCTGAAGCTGGTGCTGCACCTGCGCAGATGTAAATATTATTGCCATGTGCTGTTTGGGGAGCAAGCACTGGAACAAGAAGGCACAGGAGGATGGGGGAAGCCTCATTAGGATCCAGAGGCTTCCCACTCCCGAGGTAAGTACCCTGGGGCAATTATTTTTTCTTACACGTTTACTTAAGACAGCCTGATGTCAGTTTTTCCATTGAAGCTAGTATCCCCTAGTTGCATTGGTAACTTGACTGCTTTGTAACATAGGTGGGTGGATCTGAGCAACTTTTTCTCATCAGTTCCATCAGGGAATTATGCCAGCAATGAAACACACTTCTCATCTGCTAAAGCTATACTATACTCCCCTGGAGAGCATAGCAAGACTCCCACTTGCTTATGCTGAACTCAAACCTATACAGTATGTACCTTGTATGCTGACCTAGCTATCTAGCTTAAAGAACTGTATGCAAGGGTGTTCTGGGCTGACATAAACCAATCAATCAATATGGAAGAACATAGGGGAAGTCGGGCACTGCGTCCAGGTCAAGCTCCAGACACTCATGCTGATGGTCAGATTTGCACAGGTCCTGATACTGGGGAACACTGCACTCTGCCAACATGGATCCGGTAACACAGCACTGACTGTGTAAGTACAGGCTGAGTTTATTTACTTTTGTTTCATTATAGCGACTCTTTATGCTAGAAAATATGGAGCATAAAAGATCTACATGTCTTTCCATAATCTGCTCCCTCATTATGTTCTATACCGTAATTCAAAAATGGCCGGGCAGGACAATATACACGGCAGTATGATTTGTAGGTCTCTTCTAGCAGATGTCTGTCTGAGTAAGCACACAAAGAAATATAGCTATGCTCCTCCTCCAATATAGCTCCAGCATGTGTGTACATGTAATACAAATTTTATGCAGATTGGAATGGGGCCTGCTGGAAGTGTTTGAGTAACCTAGTTCCAGGCTGCCTACAGTTTGCATTCAATTTGCATGCAAGTCAGGATTATTTGCATGTCATTGACCATCTCAAGTGTATTGTTAGACAATGTCCAGCAAGTAGAGAGACGTTTGTTAGTCTCTGAGGAATCCATTCCCCAGGGTTAGGTCGCTATCTTAGCAAGTAAGGCCACCAGACCAGCTTTGCACTGGAAGCAAAGAATATAAATGTTTGCTTTCTCACTGAGAGGAGGATTGTCTGTTTGTAGCGTTAGTTTGTTGGGAAAGTAAAGTTCTGTTTAATGTCTACTATATTGGTCAGCACCCCTCGTAGAGGTCCAGTTTTCTTGGCACAATTTTTCTTCCAGAGTGCCAAATATAGGTGCTCTCTCACCAGATAAAAAGGCCCTATAAACAGCCATGGGCCACAGATGCACTTTGTAGCAAGACATGCAGCCACACCCTACTGAAGCACTCGCAATCCACTGCTGCTAAATGAAGTCAACTGATGTCTTGTGTCACTGTGTCCAGGGTCACTCCCAGATCTCAGACAGAACCCCACTGTGCGCACTGAACTATAGGGTACGCCTTAAACACAGGGTGAAAGGTCCATCATTTCACAAATAACAGAACATCCAAGTGTTCCTCTTCTAAGCAGCAGCATTTCCTGTGGGTTCTGTGAAGCCTGGAGGTAGTCTTTATAGACAACTGGTCAACTGAGGAAGTGACTTTAACAGTTATTTATTTGTGCTGCATTAAAATTAGACAAAAATTAGACAAAAAGTGTGTGGACACTTGGCTTAATCTATTAAAGGTAAATTCCACTTTTATTATAACCTTGTCCTAAACATACTGTAGATTATGCTCCAAACATCTTTCTGTATGTTAATAAAATGATCTTTCCATTCCAAAACTGACAGTTCAAATGACACTCTGCAGTATACATTCCCCATACTTTCCGACTAGGGATGGTATTTGCTGTGGCGTGGGTTTGCCAGTTTCTAACTTGTATCCCATAATGCCCAACATGACCTCTGACCTGAAGTCAACTGGCCAATATGGATGGAGTTGGCCACAGTGACCGCATTCGCAAAACTGCATTCACATTGAGACATGCTGGTTTGTTGAACCAATGACCAGCTAACTTCAAGTTAGAGGTCATGCTAAGCATTATAGGCTGATTGAACACCAATTGCGAACCCATGCTACGGTGAGTTCCATGTCTATTTCCCAGTTTATAGCTTGAGTAAATGGCTGCACAAAACAGTAGCCATTGTTCATGTTAAGCAACTGACTAATCCATTAGTTGGCAGAAAATACTGGTAGAAAAATTGTAGGCTGGCTGGTTTATATGCACAGAAAGCTCATATCAAATAAGCTGAAATGAGATTTGTAAAAGCATAGAAAAAGGAAAGGAGGGCCATTATGGGCTCAGTTATAATATACATAGGAGATGGATAGTAATCCCACACAATGTATTAGTTCATTAAGATAATATAATATAATAATAGGAAATGTATTAGCTACATGTGAAAATAAATCTAGACAGAGACCAATCTCAATCTAAAATGTTTGTATACAAATTAATGTAAATATTTGTAATCCAAACAATACATACATAACTCTATAGTCCTGATTATAAATGGTGCATTTCTGATAGTAGAAAAATAAAACCAACAAATGGGCAATATTGCCCCAATCATCCTAATTTCAAAAGGACATTTTTTGTTTTAAGAAAACAAGCTCTTTAGAGAAATGAGCCCAATACGACACTTTAACCAGTGAAGTCATTCATTGTGGTAAATCAATGGAATCAATACAGCTATCTTGAATAACAGCCACAGAAGATGTCCACTCATTTCCCGATAGCTGATCATGATTTAAAACTTGTTCGAATACCTGTAATTAAGTGCACCTGTGGTTGTGTAGATAAAATACCCTACAAAGATTTTATTGTTAACAAAAAATACCCTACAACGGTAAATTAAGGGGTTCGGCACAGCTTTTTTTCCTACAATTAGGAAGGATTAATATAAAGGGTATCCCAAATTTTGACTTTGTTTATAAATGTCTTTCTCTACTTCTAGAAGGAAAGAAAAATATTCTCCTGGAATTGAGTTTCACTTTTGATGAAGAGCGTATATATCTGGGGGTGGCGGGAAGCTTTTGTTAAATAGTCAAAGTGAATACATGGCAAATGGCCGGTGATTCTAGCAATTAATCCATTGAAAACAGCAGGGGCGTTATTAGAATCCTTGAAGATCCTAGGCTCCACTGATAAATGGGCGTGGCCATGCAACCTAAAGTGGGTGTGGTCATTGGGTGGAGCTAAATGTACATGAACCTAGCAGTGTTATAATTCAAAGACTGTGACCAGTCCTGCAAAACTTTGCATGAGGCCCCCACTCATGTATTTAAAAAAATGCATTTGATACCATATGTGATGTAATAAAATATACGTTTAACCTCTTCTTCTTAAATTATAATTTAGCAGACAGATCTACCACTTAACAATTAGGCAGCATGTTTTCCCAAATCCCCAAAACACAGAATTCAACAGTGTGTGCACCAAACATCAGCAATTTGCATTGTGTCTCGCAAAACACATGGGTAGCATCAGCTCTAATCAACAAAGTAAGGGCCTGGGCACACTATTGCATTGCTCTGGATGTGTTTTAAACAAACTCTTGGCACCTGTGCTGCTCTCGGATATAGAGCTAGGCCTGTTCAAGTATACTGAATACTGAGACAACGCTGCCTTTTTCTCAAAATGCATACCGCTGTGCGTTTTCAGAATGCACTGCTGTACAGCGCATAGAAGTTTACCCATCAGACCCCAACTCAGTCTGATGTCCTGATAATTTCACACTGATACTTGCTGCAGCCCCTTAAAGTGTACCTGAGGCAAATCTCTTGTACAAAAACACTAGATCCTATGGCTTCCCACGCCATCCTCTGGTCTGCCACTGTCGACTGTGTCACCCCCCCCCCCCCCCCCCCAGAATTCTGACAAGGGCTTGAACATCTTCAGACATGAGTGCAGTGGCGGGGTTGGGTAGGCAGAACATCATTACTTAGCCATGGGGCTCTGCCGCATCTAACAGGCACAGGATTTGCCATCTACTCTGCCCGATCGGCAGCATTGGGAGGATTGTAGTCCATGGATGTGCGTACAGCTCTTTACTTGCAACCACAGACTAGATCTCTTGGCATGCATTGCGGTGCGCGAGACCTCTCAGAGGAAGATAGTGATTGGAAACCTTAGCAAACCTTGTGGGATCCTTTTGAGGTAAGCGGTGCTGAAGAAGTGTACATACATACACACACTCCTTCTCTTTGCATAGGCATTGGTAGCTGGCTAGCCATATAAACATATGTTTGAAGCTGCTTCTTGTGATTACTTCACATGTTCAGATTGTCCATGCTTGTCCAGTAACAGTAATATCCATGGCTAGCTTGATTTTATCGGTATTCCATTTCAAACAGCCAACTCATTTATCATTTCTGACTCCTGTGAAGCAATGAAGCACCACCAGAGCTTGTAACAACCTAGACAATTGAAAATTGGATTCCATGTTACATTAATATTTTAGTTGCCGAAGCTCTATGCTCTGGTTTGTGAAGGATCCAATTAATGTTCTGTTTTAAATGCCTCCCATGATTGTCCTCATGCAGTCTTGCCCATGTAAAGCAGCTAAATGTAAGAGGGTATTTTGTGTGTCATTCTTGGTGCTATTTGTGCATAGAACTGGTAGTACCTTATAAAACAACCTTGA
The DNA here is from genome assembly GCF_040937935.1 of Hyperolius riggenbachi. Taxonomy (NCBI): domain Eukaryota; kingdom Metazoa; phylum Chordata; class Amphibia; order Anura; family Hyperoliidae; genus Hyperolius; species Hyperolius riggenbachi. The sequence goes on from NC_090652.1 coordinate 116,781,291, forward strand.
AAACATCCATTCATCCAAACATTTGGCTGTAAAAGCAGTCATGAGACATCATCATTTAGGCAGTAAATGCTCTTTTCCGCTCTGAAAATAGAGAACTTATGACTTTTGTGTTTTTTTTTTTTTTTTTTTTTATTAATGAATGCTTCTTATGGTGGCCATACACGGTACAATAAAAACTTTCAATTTTCCCGTTTATTTGATCTAAATGATCGAATTGAATGAAAGTTGAAAATATTTTTTTTTTCGATCAAGAAATTCGAACGATTATCCCGTTTTTTCGGGAAAAATGATCGGACATGCTGGAAAAATCTTTATATTCGATCTAACGGAATAATCGAACTAAATTATCTAATTGAAAAATTGTACCATGTATGGCCACCTTTAATATCCTGTTCTTTTATTCATGCATCAAATGAGACATTGTAACAATGCTATAATTTTATAATATTTATTAATGTGATTTTTGCTCTTTCTTTGGCCTTCTTATAACATCAGGCATTATGTAAAAGTACTGAAATATATTTGAAGTATAAAAATAGCTGCTAGATCTCATTGGTTACTACGCACTTTTTCCCTTTATTTATGTATATTTTTTTAATTCAATTTTTTTTCATGCAGACAGCAATACTATGCAGTTAACAGGTGTTTTTCAACATTATTACATGCTGTTCCACTTTATGGAATATGATACATTGTTTAATAATTGTAGTAGCCTCATATAGGTTCTATGAGAGCCCTGTAATATGTAACCTATAATTTGTAACTTGCATTTCGTAATTTGTAATTAGTTTAGCTTTACCTACAATACAAGTTTAAAGTGGATCCGGGATAAACTTTTACTCATTGCATAATTGTGTTCCTTTCATATAGTTTATAGGGCATTCCTCAAGCCAAATACTTTTTTTGTTTTTTGTTTTAATACTCTAATTCCCTATAAACTAAACAAGCCTCGCCCACAGCATTTCCAGAGTGCCAAGGCACTCTGTCCCAGGTAGCAAGGGCTTATGGGAAGTCAGTCTGGGCAGGAGGAGGAGGAGGTTACTAGCCAGAGATTTCAGAGGCAGACAGGAGGAGGGAGGAGGAGAGGGGATTTCATTTGTCACAGGCTGAGGGCTGGAGATGCTATCAGCTTGCCTGTGTGTAATGTGACAAACAGAACATGGTTGCCCTCATTGTATCACAGGAATAAATAATCATAAACTGTTGAAGCTGTTTGCAACTAGATTTGCTGTGTAAACTATCTAAACTTTAGATAAGATCTATAGACAAGTTACTTGTTATAGTTAGTTTTTCATCCACTTTTTACATTGGGCTTGATTCACTAAGACAAATAGCGTGCCTTATTAGAATTTAGGGGCCTTATCAGAGTTAAGGAGCCTTATTGGGGGCCTTATCGGTGCCTTAGCAGAGTAGCATAAGAATTCCCACTCTGAAGTCATAATTGATGAAATCAAAATTAATCACTGCTTCACTGTTATACTGGTTGAACTCGATGGACGTGTGTCTTTTTTCAACCAAAATAACTATGTAACTATGTAACTGTTCAGAAACTTTATTGTATCAAATGTGCATGATTAAAACAACGTTAAAAACTAGGCATGGTCGCATGACATCCATAAGTCTGTATACAGACTAATAATAAATTGGCAAGGCTCTATGGTTCCTATTAATAAAATATGCCAAATGTCTTGTAATACTATCAGGGCCGAGCCAAGGCAGAGGCGAGAGAGGCTCCAGCCTCAGGGCGCAGTGTATGAGGGAGCGCGAAACTCACTCAGCTATCATTCCCCTATAGTGTTTAAAGCAGAGAGAAATAAGAAATGAAGATACATGGCAGTGACTGCAAGTCAGATAACTAGAGATTAAGGTGTTGGGGGCCCTGGGGCACCTCTTAGTCTAATAGCAATCAGTGTGTGACGGCTGAGGTAGGAGGGATGGAGGGGCGCACTCTAGTGCCTTGGGTGCTGGAGGACCTTGTCCCGGCACGGTGTGTGTGTGTGTGTGTGTGTGTGTGTGTGTGTGTGTATGTATATATATATATATATATATATATATATATATATATGTGTGTATGTGTGTGTGTATATATATATATATATATATATATATGTGTATGTGTGTGTGTATATATATATATGTGTATGTGTGTGTGTATATATATATATATATATATATATATATATGTGTATATATATATATATATATATATATATATATATATATATATATATATATATATATATATATATATATATTTATTTATTTTACAGGTGAAACACGAAAAATTTGAGTGATGTGCAAAAGGCCATTTGTTTCAGTAGTTCAACTTAAAAGATGAAACTAATGTATGAAATAGGAACCCTTTGCGGGTGTTTTGGATTAATTAGCTGATTGGAGCCTGACACTTTGAGACTAGAATATTGAACATTTTGACAATATTCTAATGGTCTGAGATTTTGATTTTGGGGTTCTTATAAGCTGTAAGCCAGTGGTCCTCAAACTAATGCGGCTCACCAAGGCTTTTTCACTGCCCCCACCCAACACAAAATGTATAACTTATAGATGTGGCCCACTGCACCTATAAATATTGGCTGCCCGCATATAGAATAGCAGTGCTGGCCCCACCCATCCACATACTGTAGAAGCCAGTGAGCAGTTATTTGCTGGCATCCAATCCAATTCTGCATCAGGTGACACTGCTGTCCAACTGGTTGTCACCGACCTGTGTATGCTTCACTTTCTGGTGCACAGAGATGTTCTTCGGGCGCCGCATGACTGAATGGCTGCTGCTGGGAGTTCTATTTCATATGTTACTTTCACCGTTAAAGTTGAATTACTGAAATCAATGGACTTTTGTACAATATTCACTTGTATATGCAATAGTGCTATGCTGATGAAAACTTGACAGTTTAAAATATATACAGAAATATATTGTTTACTGATCACCCCCTGTTGTGGATAACATCCTCTTGCATACCCCTTGAAACATAAAAAAAATATTTTTTTTAGGAACACTTCATGTGTAGCAATTCATTCTAAACATTCCTTTATGCTTTTAATCAATTAAAAGATACCCAGACACCTACTATGGTGTTTCTGCATATTACAGTATGTATTTTACTAATCTCAAAAATTACTCAAATTCATCGCAGCAAGTTCAAGTATCCCCTGAGCCCAACCAAAGAATCACATGGGTACTTGTATTGAGAACCTAGGCAATAAACCATAAGCAATCCATAATCTACGGTGAAAAGTCAACAAAGGATGGCCAAACTGCTTACCAATCAGATTTTTATTTTTTTCATTTTACAACTGTAAAAGAGACTAAAAAATGTACTGATTGCACTGTTTATTGAAGGCAATTTTTATTTGTTTTTCGATAAAGATAATTCCCAAAGGGTCCCTACCTCCAAGATAAGTACAGGAGAAACCTACTGTGCCTTAAAGGACACCTGAACTGAGAGGGATTCCTTTTATACGATGCAAATTGCCTGGTTGTCCTGCTGATCCCACTAATGCTGGGTACATACGATGCAGTTTCTCGCCTGACAAACAGGAATCAGGCAATTATTTTCAACCTGTCCGATCGGCTCTCGATCAATAGTGATCAATTTTGCACACTTATAATTGGAAAGTTGATCACTTTATCGATAGGGTACACTTTGGACATGTACACACGATGCAACTTCCCATCTGATCACCTGTCGATCAGGCGGGAAATTGCATTGTGTGTACCCAGCATAATACTTTTAGCCACAGACCCTGAACAAGCGGGCAGATCAGCTGTTTGACTGCATGCTTGTTTCAGGTGTGTGACTCAGACACTAATGATGCATGATACATAAACAGAACACCAGGCAAATTGTATTGTTTAAAAGGAAATCAATATGGCAGACTCCATATTCTTCTCACTTCTGGTGTCCTTTAAGTTCCTGTCGGCAAGGTTGGATTGTTAAGAGATTGTCACTGTGCCATTGAAAAACTGTGAACTATGTGTTATAGAAGACATAGCTTGTGCTGACATCAGGGCATTTATTCAAATCTTTATTTTTACTAGAAAAATAGCTCAACAGGGTCATGGCTTGTGAGCTTGAGCTTTTAATAAATGTTCATTTAGATGTGAACAGTAGTTGGCCCGTGCCACCAGATATCTTCACTACCTTTTCTTCTTTGGTGGTGTTCATTCGCAAGAAATAAAAAAAGATTTGAATGGGTTGCGCTGCTGCTGTTCACACATAAAAAGATGTCCTGTACTTATTTGACAGTTGGCATAAGTTTTGCATTAGTTAATTATAGCTTTGTTCACACATAAATCTGTACATTTCCAGTCCAAGCCAGTCCTGTCAGTTTTGTATCCATTTCGTATCCGTTTTCTGTGGGTGTGTTCACAAATGAAAGGTATACAGTTCCAATCCTGTAAGGGAAAACTGATGCAAAACTGACAGCACAGGACTGGATCAGAAATGTACAGATTTATGTGTGAACCAAGCCTAATTGATGGCTCCATATGCTGCAGTAGATTAAGGTACTTTAGTCCCTTTGCACTGCTCCCTAATACGCTTATTGACCTAGTGACCCACTAGTCTCATTCCACATTGCATCAATGGCTCAGCTGTATAGTGGCCACAGGCTGGAACCAAGAATTGTGGGATGTGGGAAGGTGGATTCTTTTTGCACCATCTATCATTCTAAATTGCAGTTTTATAACTTTTGTCGTTCTTGTGCCATTTTGTAACCTGGTACCATAAAGGATGCATTTCCATTCACTCCTTTGGGGCACTCACATTTGCAGCCTGCATCCCATTTAAGAGCAGTTCATGGAGGGCAGTGAATGGCCCGGAAGAGGCTTACAGCAAATCTGATAAAAGAACATTCTCATCCATTTTCAGTCTTTAGTAACCTCGTTAAATGTTCTATTCTTTTTGTTATATTACAGTGCTGTGATTTATGATCCTTCTGTAATGTGTGCGGTTATCTCTGAATTTTAATTTTATATTGTTGCTTCTACAGCAAAACTACACAGAGGAATAAACAGATTGCAATGGGCAGAAAAAAATTCAATATGGACCCTAAAAAGGTAACCCTTTATATGCTGCTTTACTTTTTGTGTGTGGTGAGGGAGGAAGGGGGGAAACTTGTCTTTTAAACAGACATTAAACCTGAAATAACAGTTTTATATGAACATATGTAAAGGAAGACCTGTAGTCTGATAAATGTAGAAATGTGTGCAGACTAAGTGGTTAGTAGCACTTCGGTTAGTAGACAAATATCCAGCCATGTGTACTTGGCTTCTTTATTAAGCATTGGGAATGGTCTGGGGGGGCACCGTACACCTGCTGCCTTGGCTGACACCCATCTAGCATGTACAAGGCTTTTCATTGCTAGGGAAAATCTCTAAGAGTAGCTGTACTTGGTCACCATGAACTATATGGGTACTCAGTGATTGAGCTGTACTGTTAGGCCTGGGACCCACTGGCAGTGCTTTCCGTTGGCCAGCAATTGGAAGTTCTGCAACAGTGGAACCCAATGGGGGTAGTACCACTGGCAGCAGTGTGATTGCAGGATTTGTGTTTTAAATTGCAGGACTTTTACACTTCGTGAATCGCGGGCATTCCGTGATCTCCTGGAAAGTGCCATCAGTGGTTTGCAAGCCTTACGCTGTTTAGGAGTAGAGGCACTTTTGCTCCAGTTCTGTTTCTGCTTTAAAGATGTGTTTTTTTCCTCTAAACACCTTTTCAAAGTGGGGTGGACAGTTCTTGTATGATATGATTGTTCTAAATTGTTTAAAGATTTTGACAAAAATCTCCAACTTTGCACGTATTTTGAATTGATCAAGTTTTCAGATATACCGTAGATTGCTTTTAATTTTTCTTTAATTTTTTTTACTATGTGAAGGGGGGAAAAATGATCATGTCCTGATTCTGCAAATACAACAATTTCAGATCAAACGTGAGTGATTGGCCCAATATATAGTCCCATGTGTAGTCAGCGTTAGATGGAAGCTTTCTGAACAGTGAGGTGTAGGATGACACTTTCTCTACTGCTTATGAGAAATGTTTATTTTGCACCTTTTTTTTTTTTTTCCCTGCTAAGGCACCAAATTAAAAATGTCATGTTTTCATATACAGGTTTTGTTTCCTGTACTTGCTTTAATTAATAAGAATTGGATATGCGTTCCAAATTTCACAGCATTATAATTGTAGAAAGCATAACTCTGTATATGTAAGTTCTAGAAAGCCCCCATTGCATGATGAGATCTGAAGTGTTTTATTATTAGCTCAGGCCTGGTAAGCTTTTATGGGAACGGTGGCAAATGGTGCATATTTGTAAAGAGGCACTGTGCCAGAAAAGTGACATCATTTCTTTAGAATAAAAGCAGTTTTCAGATCGACCTATTTATAAAGGTGGAGATCAGCTGAAAAGAGCATCACTCTTTGGTGTTTTCACCTCTTTTACAATTAGTTATGAAACAGCACTGCAAATTTGTCAGTGCCAATGATTGTCATAGGAAGTAATGGGTAGAAGTGGTGTTTGTTTAAATCATCCCATTCTCCATTTTCCCACAGGTCAGCACTTTAGAAAGTAGTGGTATCTGGTACCAGTAAAAGCCAATGAGTCTTTGGAAGGATGTCAGGAATTTTCCATAAATATTCTTTAAATTAAAGTTTCTCCACATACCCTTTAAAGTACTCTATTGTATAGGGCTGCTTTGTCCAACCAAACTGTTTTTTCCCCCCATGTAATGTAAGTATTGTTAAAGTGCACCTGAGCTGACATGTGACCTGATGAGCTAGACGTGTGCAGTGGAAAGCTTACAGATAACTAGTCTGTGGTTTTTTTGTTGTTTTTTTTGGGGGGGGGGGGGGGGGGGGGGGGTTGTTTCTGCCTGAAAGAGTTAAAAATGAGGTATGCAAGTGACAATTTCTCCCCAGTTGGGACCCAGATGGACTGTAGCATAACCATCACTCATAAGGAATTACAGCCATTAAACTCTGCTGGAAGAGAGCAGCTTCTGAGGGGATAGATAAAAAGGTCAATTGTTCATATAAATTTAGCTCTGGGACACAACTGTGTCATTGAGCAGACTATAAAACATGAAATCTACATTTTAAGTTTTTAAACATAAAATAAAACTGTGGAATAACTAAACAAGTTATTTTAGGAGAAGGATTGATACAATTGTTAATGTCATCAGGTTATTTTCACTTCGGTTGGACTCATGTAAGTACTTTTTTTTTCTGTGGTTTAATCCAAAGCATAATGGATACAAATTGGATATCTGTGTTAGAGGCACTGTAGTAATATTATCCTGGTTTCAGCATCAGAAACACTTCCTATATCTATATATTGCTGTATATTGGTATGGAGCCTCACCCTCCCATTGATGCTTAGCGAGTGCTTAATAGATATGCGAAATTCTCCTCCCAGAGCATTCTGGGAGACCGGTATATTTATACTGGCTACGCAACTCCCAGTAAACATTAAGTAGAGATCGCTTAAAGAGACTCTGTAACAAACTTTTCAGCCTTATTTCTTCTATCCTATACGTTCCTACACCTGTTCTAATGTGGTCTGGCTTGCTGCAGCCTTTTCTAGTTGCACTGTCTCTGTAATAAATCTAATCTTCTTTCCTTTGTCAAGCCTTGTCGAGGCAGAGAGGAATGCACTGCTCTGCTGTGATAGAGAGAAGTTATACACACCTCCTCCACGCCCCCTGCAGGCTCTGTGTGTATGAGTCAGACAAGGTCTCTGCTCACAGCCACCATCTGCAGGCTCAGGAGCTGTGACCTTGTGAAAAGCTGTGAGTGCATAAAGATCAGTTCAGAGTTCAGACAAGCAGCTAAGGCAACAAGTGGTGTAACATTCCAGCAAGCAAATCACATTTGAGAGGAGCCTCTGCAAACAGGCACCTGCTCTGATGCATTTCCTGTTTGACGGCCAGCTTCATTGTTTACAAAAACAATGCATAAAACAGTGATTTTATCACCAAGAAAGCAGCGGGGAGAAGAAAAAATGTTGCTTGTGAACAGGCCAGCGCTTCCAGTGCGATTTACCAGTGCTCCTATACTTAACATTGAAACGCTAATCGCTCAGAAAATGCTGCAGGCAACGCATTTGCATATCAGCAAATCGCAAATCCTTTAGATGAGAACACTTCCACATACTCTTCATTGTACAAGCGTTTTTCAAAACGCTAGTGATTTTCAGCGAAGCTGAAATCACTTGAAAAGCGTACAAGTGTGAATGGGCCGTAAAAACAGTTATAAAGTGATTATTAGAGGAGCTCACATTTAAAATTGAAAATTAACAATTCTCACATTGCTTACTGCCACTATACTTGCATAATGTCCTTGACTTGTAATATACACACTGTCTGTCCTTGTATTGTTTTTGTTTGTGTTTTGTTAAGTAACTGCCAAGACAAATTCCTTGTAGGTGCAAACTTACTTGGCGAAAATAAATTGATTCTGATTCGGAACTCTTAGTAAACATTCCACAGTGATGCACCTTTCCAGCAGTAAAGATGTTGCTACTTATAATAAAATTCAGAATGTAAATCCGGGAGAGGAAATATTTTACAATGGACAAACACTAACTAATTTTTTAAATAATTTATAAAGTAATATTATAACAATAAGCAATTTTATTTTTTAAGTTATGAGTTAAGTTCCTCTTCAAAATAATTCTCATGCTTTGTTTGTCTTTGGCACAACTGAATACTTTGTCAGTGGTTGACTGGTCTGCGGTCTTTCTCACGTTCTGTAAATCTTGAATTGCCTGTTATGTAAGCTACATTTACCTATATGGCAGTCAGTGGGTTAAAGAGATTTGCTATCACAGCTTTGTCTGCACAGACAGGAACACAAAAGTGTGTTTACTCTGAGGAAGCCGGGTGTGCAGATGATGGTACCAGACAGAGGTCTGATTCCTGTAACATGTCTGCCCAGCCATGCTCTATCAGGAATAGCAGTTAGTGATGCCAGCTACATGCGGGCTCACACAGTGTGCAAGAGTAAACATGCATGCACAGTGTATGAGTAGTTGAACTTGCTGACCCAACATCAGTGCTTTTGTGTACATTTGCAGTTTGATAGACAAAATAAGACATTTTACACTCCATTATTTTTAAGTGTTTCCATTATATGCAGTAGTGGCATAGTGGTAGCCATGCTTGTCTCATCTTCTCTGGGCTCCAACGATGTCCGCCCATCCTCTACAGCGGGCCTTCACTCCTCTTCCTGCTTCTACTCCTGCAAATCACTCGATTACACGCAACAGGAGAATTACATTGTTGGAGCCCTGAGGAGGTGCGACAACCACAACTACCGCTGTGCTGTCACTGCATATACTGGCGCCCGGGGGGAGCAACTAGACCAACAGGGATGCTATATTGGGCAGAACTCCAGAATACCTATAGACCTACACAGTCACTTTGAGTGTAATGAGTGAATCATTTAGGTAAAAAAAAAAGCTGGAGACACCATAGTGGTGGGACAGGAGGAGTGAGTGAAATTTACTTTCTGCTTTGAACAGATTTATGAACCAGTGACGTAATTAGGAAGATGAGGATTCTGGGAAATCCTTTATAACAAACCATACACTGCTTTTGCAGTGTTGACATATGTTTTAGATGTCTCAAAAGTACATGGGCAGTTTCCTAGATAACTGAAGCCAGGGCCGGTTCTATGCTGGCTACCTATACTGGGGCCCCCAAGTAGTTTCCCTACCTTGCATTTTATTTGGCCTGTGAGCATGTGAGGACTAAGCCAATATGGCCAAGAGCTGAACCTATGAAGCCAAGTGGTGAAAAGAGAGGGGACACTAAACACCTGGGAACTTTATATGGGAGGGAGCAAAGAACACTAGACACCAGGGAATAGTATAGAGGAGGGAGAGGGGCCACTAGACATCAGGGAACTGCATAGGGGAGGGAGTGGAGCCACTAGTCACCGGGGAACTGTATAAAGGAGGGGGGGGGGGCACTAGACAACAGGAAACTGTATAGAGTATGGAGGGGGGGGGGGGCATTAGGCAGGGAACTGTAGGAAGGGAGATAGGTGGCAACTAGACATTGACCCGCAACTTGGTCCCAGTTTGACACCCCTGCACCCCTGCACTAGAGGTGACAAATGCAAACAATGCATGCCAGCTTATTTAGGATGGGATGCTTTAGCAATTAGGATATACTTCCTGCACCTCAGCACTGTATTTAAGACTTTCACATTGGGACGGCACACATTCTAGATAAAAATGGGCAGATTAGGCAAGTAATTGCATATCTGTGTGCCTTTACATTAAACAGTGGGTGGTTTTCTGTGTAAAACTTCATGGGCCATGTAGTAGAGTTGTTCATAGACAATAGTAATAGACAACTCTGATCTGATGTTCTTGTGTTTGTTGTCTTTACAGGGTATCCAGTTCCTCATAGAAAATGACCTGTTACAGAACACACCAGAAGACATTGCACAGTTCCTATACAAAGGAGAAGGCTTGAATAAAACAGTCATTGGTGATTACCTGGGAGAAAGGTAATGGGATACTCGGGATATTCTGTATCACTCAGCTGTCACTGTGTAGGCCAGACACTTGGCATATCTGAAGGCATGTAAATGTCAAGTTAGATTGAAGCCACAAAGCGTACTTCTCAGCCACTTTTCCATAACGGTATAATCCAAGCCTTGTACCCTGTGATTATACAGTTGGGGATGGCTAAAGAGCTTTAAAGAGAACCCGAGGTGGGTTTGAAGAATGTTATCTGCATACAGAGGCTGGATCTGCCTATACAGCCCAGCCTCTGTTGCTATCCCAAACCCCCCTAAGGTCCCCCTGCACTTTGCAGTTCCTCATAAATCACAGCCACGCTGCTGACAAACAGCTTGTCAGAGCTGGCTGTGTTTATCTCTATAGTGTCAGTCTGCTGCTCTCCCCGCCTCCTGCAGAACTCCAGTCCCCGCCTGCATCCCTTCCCTCCCTGCTGATTGGAGGGAAGGGACGGGGGCAGGGACCGGAGCTATGCAGGAGGCGGGGGAGCAGCTGAGACTGACACTACAGATGTAAACACAGCCTCACAGCATGGCTGTGATTTATGAGGGATTGCAGAGTGCAGGGGGACCTTAGTGGGGTTTGGGATAGCAACAGAGGCTGGGCTGTATAGGCAGATCCAGCCTCTGTATGCAGATAACATTCTTTAAACACACCTCGGGTTCTCTTTAAAGAATGTACAAATGCTGCCACAACCCTATCAGCAGAGTTTTCTCATAAAGGAAGTGTCCTCATCTTCAGTGGTGCTGTGCAGAGTAGGAAGCCAACAGAAGTGCATAAATTAGACATTGGTATGTAATACTGTTTATAGTATATACCAGTTGATCTCAGTTGTGCAGAAATCCTCTGTGCAGCATAGCTTGTGGTGAATTTCGCACTTCTGAATGCTCATTTCCGAGCTGCCGGTAACGATCCGATCATTAGACAGTCACTCTCTTCTTCTGTCTATTATTGTGGGAACATCAAAGAAATGTTCAGCCGTGTGCTGCTACCTGCTGGTCTGGCCTCCTCCACTCTACATAAAGCGGAACATGCTGCTTGGCCAGGAACCAAACACTACATCTATACAGCAATCATTCCTAAACTACCACCTGAAACTGTCTATAATGCTGGGATTACACAATACGTTTTTGCGTTCGATTCGGCGCACGATCTATTAGCCATTCGATTTTCTGCTTGATTCTCTTATCTTCCACTCGGTTTTCTTCTCTTTTTTTCCATTGACTTCTATAAGAAATCGAGCGGAAACTAATCGAGCGGAACATCGGAATTTTATCATCAAAGGCATCTATCGGAACGATTCTTACAAAAAAAGTATCGTGCAATCCCAGCACAAAGATTATTTCAGGGGGAAAAAAGCCTGTGTGTATTTTGCTTCAGGGCACTACATCCATCCTCACCCACCGCTTAGGTTTAGAAAGAAAACGAAAACACCTTTTCTTTACTACCCCTCACTCGTGTATCTGAAAAAATCCATAGAAATTGTTTGTGCTTAATTAACTGATACACAGACCTTTGTAAAGGTGCGTACACACATGCGACTATAGTCGTTTGTAACGATCGTTCCCCAATCTTTACCAACGACGATCGTTACAAAAAACGAACCACAGACTATTAAGGCAAACGACGAACGAGCCAAATCGCTACAAAAGAAAGTTCTGTCTCGGCGGATTTTAACCAACGACGATCGTTTGCAAAAGTAGTACATCGTTGGAAACGGTCGTTCGTACTAGGCTTGACATGCACATTTCACTATTTCTCCCTGAAACTTCTCATTTTTATGCGCAGGCGCAATAGTTGCTTTACGTGATGTAACGTTCGTTCTAACGATCAGATCGTTACACACCTTTTAAAACTATCTTTACTTAGGTCGTTCTTTCATCAATTAAAAGTTCGTTCGTCGTTCTCAACGAACGATCGTTGTCGCATGTGTGTACGTAGCATAAGCCTGGAATCAATCAATACTGGAGAGATAGAAACAGTTCAGGGCTCACTCAGGCTAAGGTTAGCTGTGTTTATGTTTTGAGTGATGGAAGACAGGAATTATAGTTTTTTTTAATCTCAAATATACTGCATTTCACATTTATTCTATGTAGGGGAAAGATTTTGGTGACAGAAGTTTGAAAGAAAATTGGGAAACTGTGTAACAATTTGAAATATGAATTTAAGTGAGTCTTTTTCATTGACTCTTTTGGCACACTGATTGTTGTGTGATTTGGATAATAGAGCAAGGAGATAAACAGTTTGCAAAGCCATAGAGCATACATAGGATTTTCCAAATTGCAGTGCAAAATGCTGACATCACCAGCAACATGGCAGCACCCATGAAGGCAAAAAAAGGATTCAGAAATCAGAGAAGCAGCAAACTGTAATCTTGTCGGTTCTCCCAAGATGCAGATAGTGTCACATGCTTAAGTTTATCCACTTTGCCTGGTTCATGCACTGATCGGCTCTCCCGCTCACTGCCTTGCTCTCCTGGCTGCATGTACAGTCTGGGCTTCATGACATCATCAAGTCGAGACTGGATACATGGAGAGAGAGCCAGGCATTCGTAGGAGTGAGAGGTAGAGTCTATCGCTGCAGGAGCCAGGAGGAGATGACGGGGGTTGGGGGTAGGGAGAGATTAGAGTCTTGCACCCTGATGCCTACTTTACCACTCGCCTCTGATTATGGCAACAGGTATATGCTCATCAAAACTGCAGATTCCTATTCACTCCACTCTGGCAAATCAGGTGCTGGAAATGACGTGAACATACTTTGGTGGAAAAGTACAGGTTTATTTTAAGCCCACACTGTTACAGTAAGGCTAGAAACCCACTAGGAGAACTTTTCTGAGCGCTTTGTGATTTGAAAAACTCTAGCTAATGTAATGCTATGGGTGTGATCCCACTTGAGTGATGTGATTTTATAAAAATCCCCCATAGCATTGCATTAGCAAGAGCTTTTTCAAATCACTTACACTTAGAAAGCGCTCCCAGTGGGTTTCTGGCCTCAGGGCCTGTTCATACTTGCTGCGTTTGTAGAACGCGTATAAATTCAAAGAAACGCAAGTTTAAAAACGCATGCGTTTTTCTTGCGTTCGAATGCGTTTTCTATTGCGTTTTGCACAAACACGTGACCCAGGGGAAAAAAAGAATTATGGGAACCGCAGAGGAAAACGTACGCTAAAAACGCAATAGTACACGTTTTTGATACGCGTCAATAGACTTTCATTGCGTCCGTTTCTATGCGTGACGCACAGAACTGCGTGCAGCAATGCGGATGAGAAACGTATGCATGTGAACTAGCCCATTCAAAAGCATTAGGAGCCGTTTCTATGCGTTTTTGGTACCCGTACGTGTTCCCTGAAAACGGCTAGGAACGCGCATAGTCTGAACAGGCCCTAAGTGCAGAATCAGTGTTGAGATTGTTGCATAATCCAGTGCGTTACCAGTTATGTTTTGAGTCATAAGAAAATTTAGTTAGCTAGATTTAGCTGGCTGGAGAACATCCCAAGTGCCACTGCCATGGGCAAAGGCCAACCTCCGTGTGAGATTTGTATTTTGGCTGCAGAGAAGGGTATTCCATCCTGGGTATCTGCCACCCATACTGTGTTTACTGGCATGTGGCTCCTTTTACAGGTCTGAGTCTACAAGCCAGCATACACATTCACACACACAAACTCTGCATAGATTGTGGTGGTTTTCTTGTATAGTTGAAATACAGGAGTCTCTGCCAGGCTTAGATTGTGAAGCTTGCTTAGGGAAAATGCAACAAATATTTTTGCTTCATTCAGACATGTTTTGCGTCACGAACCAGTGTGTCTGCACAGTCTGTCATATGCATTCTCCTGTACGATACAGTGTGTGACTTTTCTGGGCCTACAATGCTGTTGTACTGGCTCCACTGCTTAAAGAGGCACTATAGTGACATATAAAAGAATGTAATTAATTATACTGCATTCAGCATCAAAAACACTTCCTATAGATTTACATTGTATGTACATTATATTGTTATTTAGCCCTGCCCTCCCAGTTATGTCACAGCCTAGGCTATTTAGATATACAGAATTCTCTTCCCATAGCATTCTGGGAGACCAGGTATTATTTTACTGGCTTCTGAACTCTCAGTAAACAAACATTTTGCAGAGATGCCCATGATGACACTAAAGATGCCGCCACCTGTGGTAGATTTCAGGGTTAATCAGGGTAAATGTAAACCAGGGTGAGGAAAGTTGTTGCAATGGCCAAATTCTGAATAAATAATTTATAAAGGAATATTGTAAAAAATAAGCAATTTTATTCATTATGTTGTTTTCAGTAGATTCTAAAAATGCAAGAAGTCCATGATGCCAATTGGTACATTTAAGGCGTAATTTACTAATGCCGTGTTGGTAAAATCCTCATCACATTATGGTGACAAAATTCCCATAAACCTGCCCAAGCGATGCCCAGCACAGACCCACCTCTCTATTCAGGGATTACTAATAATTAGTTGACCACTGCAATAGACTTATATGCCTCAGACATGGCTTCAGTGGTTGTCAGAAAATAACAGACCACGCTGCTTTGTAACCATACATCCTGTCAAGATAAAAGATACCTGCAGGTTCAGAGAACTGTTGTATTATGTGAATAGTTATCTTTTTTGTTTGTTTTTAAACTAAAAACTGAGATATGCTAAACCACCTTGCTTCAATGTTGACCGCATCTGAAAAGCCTAATTGTCCTCCCTTTTGTCATGATCTCTCTGGTATGTAGAGTTAAGGGGCCCATACATTGGTCGATTTCAGCCATCGATCGGTCGATCAATTCTATTGAATCGATCAATCGGAAATCGATTTGATCTATCTGACAGGATGGAAAAATCTTGGTCGATCTGCAGCTGGCCCATAGAGTTGCATTGGATCTAATGGTCCAATAATGCATTTAGATCGATTTCCAATAGTTTTTGTTCTGGAAATCTGTTCCTGGTGTGTGGCACACATCAGATTCCTGTCAGATTCAACTTGACCGGCATCTGACAGAAATGTATCTGATGGTCGAATCTGCTGCAAATCTATTAGTGTATGGCCACCTTTATTGACTACCCAGCAAGCTCATGGTGAACCGGTACTCCAAATTTCTGCTTTGCATAGTGTTTTAGGAGGGCTTTTCGGTCCTTTTTAGCCCTTTACACTTTACTAGGAGTTTTGGATCACCATGAGCTTACTGGGAAAGCTGTAACTCTGAGTGTTTCAGTTCCTACCTCATAGAACCATATTAATCCATGCCATGCACTGATGAGGTCCAACTAGTCTGAAACAGGCTGTGTGCATGTTGTATTCCAGCGGTTCTGGAGGTGTGTTTAGCTTTCAGGGACAACAAAGGGATGATTTACATTGTGAGTAGGTATGATCAAGGAGATGCAAATACTTCTGAGTTGATGCAAATGTATGTATTTTTTTTTATGCAAATATATGCAGCTTAAAAATGGACCAATCCAGTCCCATCCAGTTTTAACTTGATTGATCCATTTTTCAAGCTGCATATATTTGCGCAAAAATTAACATAAATTTGCATAAACTCGGAAATCTTTGCATCTCTTTGATCATCCCTAATTGTGGGAGACCTCATATGTTCACACCAACCTGAATAATCCCAAATACCTTCTTCTGACGGCAAGTTTCTGCTTCCCATAGCATTTTTAGCCCTTTTTAGCCCCTTGCACACTCCTAGGAGTTTTGGTTGACCATGAGCTTGCTGAGCAATCTGTAACTGGTCCTATGTTGTTATTGAGCACAGCATATATGGTGGTGGGCTGCGATTGCTAGACTGTCGGGCATTGACAGCCTATCCACAACACCAATGAAGGGCGTGGACAGAGGTGGCCGGGCTGAGAAACACTGCAGTATCAGCCAGTACCGTGGTGCAGGGCAAGGGGGTGAGGCCAGGAAGAAAAGATATATCACGAATAGGTCCTCTTTGATTTAGATCTTTGGAGTAAAATTTCACTTTTGTTTTAAAAAATCAAGTTGTTCTCAGGTCACATTAGTCCTGCCTTTGTATATTTGCCTGTAATTAAAGATAAGCAGCTGCTATACTGTATGATTAAGAAAACAAACATTTTCTCTGCCTTATCTCAGAAGGTCTGGTAAGGTGAAAGAGGAAACTTGCAGAGGTAACAGTAGCTATGAAAAAACCCTGAATCTTTTTTTCCCAACTTCTTTTCTTTACGGGTTGCCTATATCTAAGCCTTGGAATGCTTCTGTGATATGATGGCAGCAACCGAACTGAGGAAAAATTAGTTGTTTAAACAAATTAAGTTCTTTGCACTATGTAATGCAACAAAAAATACATTTTAATGAGCACAAGTCACAAACAGGTATTTGTAACCATGCACTATGCGTCTCGCTCTTCTCCAGAAGAAGGCATTTATGTAAAAAAGGCAAAAGTTTGCTTTCTTAAAACAGAAAGAATTTGCGATAATTCAGGTTGGAGTGAGCTTGAGATGTCTCCCAGAGCAACACTGCTGAATATATGCAAATTAACCATTGTACCCTTAGAAGCTAAACACACCTCCAGAACCTCTGTCCACGCCCTTCATTGTAAAAGGGACCTGGAAAAAAAGGGTGCAGGGGATTGCCGCTAATAAAAAAAATCTGTATAATTACTGTCATTCTACTACTAAATTTCAGTAGTAAAATTTTGGTAATCTTTACTGATATTTTCTATGTGTTAACCTAACCCTGCTCTCACACAGAACCCTCCCTCTACTGATTCCCAACCCTAAGACTTGTATCTACCGATGCCTAACTCTAAAGCTGCGTAACCACCTGGCAATTTTCCCGAACGACTGGCGATTTTCAAACTATGTTGCAAAGTGGGTAGAGGCACACGATTGCGAAAGTCGCTTAACGTTGCGTCAATGAAGACGGACCAACGCGGCTGATTGGATCTTTGAGATCCATGACGACACCGCTCAAAGTACCGTGGAAGTTTTGCTCGCTCTGCCGTGTACGTCGTGTGACCTCATGTTTTAACCCGCCGACAGGAAGAGCTGTCGCTGATGACTGTCATCAAGGCGGTGTCGCGGGAGCCATCGGTCGGTGAGTACGAAGCTTTAGACCTTCCTCTACCTATGCCTAACTGCTTTTATAATTGTAAGCTGTGGTGGTGCCCTTTTTTCCATAAGGGCTCCTGCGCCCTTTTTTTCCTGTTTTGATCATAAGTCACTGCAAACCAATGACCAACGTTGAGGAAACGACTTTACCGGTCACAGACCAACAACAAGTTTTTGCAGAGATGACGTCTGCACACCCACCAATATTGCAAACGACCAACTCATTTAAATGCAGATAAAGTATGTGCATGAGGCGCTACTCCTATATAATGCACAGAACTGCAGGAGCAACTGTAACAACCAAGGATGTGTCAAAAAATAGAGTCCATACAGTGCTCACATCGGTTTAAAAATAGGATACTTTATTTGCCAAGAAGAAAACTGAGCTTTCCAAATAACAGAGAGCCCCACTCCTTGAAAACATGAATCTGGGGTGACCCAGTGCCCCTTATGACTAAGCCCTGCAATTGAATCGGACCCAAACACCTTATACTCAGCCAAACATACAGGCCGGCATAACGTATGTACATGCGCTGAGCCCTGCGCTACAGGATACGGTCAGCTTTCTCATTTAAATACTGCAAGCAGAAGCGACATTGCACATGACATGCGCATATTCTGTAGAACAATGTAAACTAAACGACGTTGTACACACGTGGCTGACTGCACACAAACACAGTGAATCCAGCGCAGGAGATTTGGGAGCAGCCGGCGCCACCATAGCCCGTAATAGGAATTACGGCTATAGCGGCACACAGGGAGTAATTTCGGCGCCGTCAGAAGACGGAGCTGAAGTTACTTTTAAAACTCAAAAATTCGGTTTCCAGCAATTGCTGGAAGACAAATTATTTTATTCCCCACCATCCATGGCGGCCTGGAGGGGGAATAGTATTTAACACGGCCGGGAACTTGTGCAGCAGCAGGATCAACCATATACCGGCTCTATCCTGCGCCCAAGTCTCCCGTGCCGATTCCTCTTGTACGCGCCCTGCACAATGGCCTCAATTCACTAAGATCATGCTGGAGATAATAAGGCAAAAGAAAACATACCTACACACACTAAGAGAGTTATCTTATCTCTTCATTCCTTACGTTACCTCCTATGTAGTTAAAGGGACTCCGAGCTCATCTAAAAAATAAAAGTTGTACTCACCCGGGGCTTTTTCCAGCCCAGTGCTGGTCGGGAGGTCCCACGACAGGGTCCTGGCTCCTCTCCTACTCCCCGCTCCGGAATGGCTGACCGGCCGCAGCCCGGGCGACACTCGGCCGAGTGTCGGGCTGCTCCTGTATGACGCGGCTGACGTCACACGCCGGCCGCCTCGCGTCATCACGGCGGCCGGCGTGGCAGTACCGCGCATGCGCGCTTTAATCGCGCATGCGCAGTACTTTCACGCCCGGGCTGCGGCCGGTCAGCCATTCCGGAGCGGGGAGTAAGAGAGGAGCCAGGACGCCGTCGTGGGACCTCCCGACCAGCACTAGGCTGGAAAAAGCCCCGGGTGAGTACAACTTTTATTTTTTAGATGAGCTCGGAGTCCCTTTAAGTTACCTCCTCTGTAGTTATTTTCACACGCAGTTAATGAACAGCCTGTCTTTAACTCTGGAGTTATTTTAAGGATTAAAGAGTTAATTTAAAGACAGAAGAGTTAACTTTAGGTTTGCCTGAGGTAAAATGTTTCCTGAATACTACATACCTTATCACCATGGTAACAACTCTAGAAGAGTTATTAAAGACAGGAGATAAGCTTAGTGAATTGAGGCCAATATCTACCCAACAGTCATGTGAGTTGATCTGCTGGATGGATCGGGCAAAAAGCCCAATATCGGTCTCTTGTCGTTGTTGAATTACATTTTTTGCGTTGTTGTCCAATATGGTGAAATCCCTGACTTTCGTGTAGCGAGTGTACATAGCTTTATTTCCTGTCTGATGTCCGCGCAGATTATTGATTTTCTCCCTGAGCTTAACATGACTTTTAAACTGCGTTCTGATAGCCAATTTTGCTGCAGAAGTCATGAGAACTGATCTTGGATACAAGCCACCTCCACCAGCGTGCAACGCTGACTTTTAGAAGACCCGAGGGGTTGAAGAAATAATGGGACATTTTCTTATCCCTGACTAATACAGCTTTGCTATTTTTGCAAGGGCGGTGCAGATTTTGACATTATTTCAAAGACAAGGATAGGAATTTGTCAAACCAATTGCGATTCAGGCTCTGCATGTCCGGCACATTTTGGGTGGGGATCCTTTGACCCTGCACGGTTTATTTTAAGCCGTGACTACCATATCTTGTTAAGGAATTAAATGTCATTGTCGTAGTAATGGGCTTGCTTGAGTGACACAGATTGTTGGCATAACAACAGATCTTGAACTTGCATTGTGTCCCAGTGTTTAAATAGCAGACATTCCTATTTGTCAGACTTCACCGGGAACGTTGGCAGATGACCAGCAAAGCTGTTTGTTTTGCATTTGCACAAATACGCCGTCTACGGTACTCTCAGGAAACAGTGGCTGTAATTCCAGTTAAGGAGATTTAAGGTAAAACCCAGTTCCGTAGGTGTAATGTCTCCTGCAGTTTCAGAATCCTTAGAAGGGAAGTATGTCCCCTTGTTTATCTTGGCCTGGGCTTTTTATACCTGCATCATAAACTTTTCTCACTGGAAATGCTGACACACTGGAAATCTGTCTTTACAAAAACGGGTGGAAATTGCCGTGGAGACGTCACTGATCATAGCCTATCTGGTGTTTGCTTGTGCTAGAAATATGTGGGTATGAGCAGCACCTCCATTGTGTGGTGTACAAAGTCCCACTGAACTTAGGATTGTGCACAGTACTACATGTATAATGAGGGAGTGTTGGTGTGGTGGTCCTAGCTGAGGCTTATGTACTGCATTTTGTTGGTTACTGCCAATGCAGGCAGGCTATTTTCAGTCCAGTTTTTGCCAGTATCGCAGTACCTAAATGCTAAATAGTAAAGATTTGGAGTGTGTCAAAGCCCTTAGCAAATTACGTTTTGAATGCTACCAATAGTAAAGCCACATGCCCACTCTAGTGAAATAGTAGTGATTGGCCTAAAAAGTACTCATGACTTTCTGTAAACCTAAGTAGGTTTAATCACAGACGTTCACAATTGTCTGAACAGCAGCAGTGAGATTTTTTTTTTTTCAGGAGAATTTTTTTCACTGTGGGTCTTTGTGAAGTTGACTGCACTGTCTGAATGTTTGACCATGCTGTACTCTTCTGTTAGGCCCAGTGCACACCAAAACCGCTAGCAGATCCTCAAAACGCTAGAGGTTTTTGGAGCAGATTTCAGAGTGATTCTAGACATGTTAAGAGACGTTTTCTAAACATGCCTAGCGTTTTTTTGGCGCGTTTGTGTAGCAGATTACAAATATTGTTACAGTAAAAGCTGTTACTGAACAGCTTCTGTAACAAAAACGCCTGGAAAACCGCTCTGATCTAGTGTTTTCCAGAGCAGTTTGAGCTTTTGCTATACTTTACATTGAGGCAGAAACGCTTCTGCAAACCGCAAAAGTGCTGCAGGACCCACATTTGCGGGTTGCTAAAAACCTCAAACCGCTGGTGTGCACCATCCCATTGAAATACATTAGCCAAGCATTTTCACAGGCGGAAGCGGTTTGGAAAACGCTACAAAAACCGCTCTGTGTGCTCCAGGCCTTATACTGTAAGCAGACGTCTGCCAGGGTAACAGCAGTGGAAGGAATCAGACCTCACTCAGGAGTAGAGATGGTTGATGAAAAGCTAATAGTTGCTGCTCACATGCAAATTGTGTGCAGTTAAAATTGTGGCAATGTGATGCATTTGCTTTGGTTTTTAATTACCCCAATTCCAAACTGCATACAATCTGAATTGAAATTGAATGCAAGCGCAGATTTTGGGCTTTTTATTGCCCTACCTTACAGGTAAGGTAATTTCCTAAAAGCAAGAAGACATTCCCTACGAAATAGATGCAACAGATGTTGCTGCCCTGACTAGCAATGGAACATGAAGCTGTACTAGGGCAACCGTTTTTCCCTAGTTATGTAGACTGTGGCCTAATCGTCGATCCAGTAGCGGGAAGTCTGGTGACCTCTATGTCCACAACATCCTGTGTTGTTCAGGATGGGGTTGATCAATGAGATGCAAAAAAATTCCAGGTTGATGCAAGATTATGCAAATGTATGCAACATTACAATGATCCAATCAAATTCCACTTTGGCTTGATTCAGTTGGTCCATTTTCATGCTGGATATACTGTTTGTTTTTTTTCATACAAAATTAGCATAACCCTGTATCGGCTCAGAATTATTGGAAATATTGATCATCCCTTATTGTGGGGCAAGAACTCAAAGCAATTATAGCTAGACTTTAAATGGATTGCTTTTATTTTGTGTACCTTTTTTGTTGTTGTTTTTTAAATGGGGTCATTTTGATTCATTGGCTAGGTGCTCTGCAGATCCTTCAACAGTGAACTTTAGAACTCGCTATAAATGTGGTAAATCTGTAGAAAAATGACTACTGTACACATACAGAAAGTACTTATGACCGGAAATGCTCCGATGCTTGTAGATACAGTAGTTTGTATCACAGAACCGAGCAGCATTTTTTAAGTTGTGCGGATTAGTTATCTGGCGATATCAGTCTGTTGCAAGAAGTCTAAAAAATAGTGTCCTGGGTGTTTTGCCAAGAGATCCGGAATGCCAGATTGTCTCAGGCCATTGAATTGGTCTTTACCGTACACCATTTGGTCCCGTTTTCTTCTCTACTTTTAGTACCTTTTCCCTTGCAAGGTCCTGGAAATGTATTTCTGCAGATGATCTGATAAAACCACTTGTATTTATTGAACAGTGGTCCAGGTGTGATGAAGGTAACCACGGATTGAACTTCATTCCAATCAGTAGCCAATATTGTCTTTCCCACAAAAAATCTTTTCCTTTCCTCAAACGGATCAGGGGGCTTTGTATGGCTGATATTGTGATGAAAACCCTCCCACAGTGTGATGTCAGCACCTAGGTACTGACATCACACTGTGATAGCCTTGTTGCATTGTGGGAAAGAACAGCTGTTTCCAACTGCCAAAAAGCAGCATCTCCTTCCACAGATATCACCTGCCAGCAGTAAAGATGTCAACTGTGATAAATTTCACAATGTAAATCAGAAAGAGTAAAGATTTTACAATGGGCAAACACTGATTAAATCATTTATAAATTATTATTATAAAAATGAAGCACTTTTTTTTCATTCCATTATTTTCACTGCAGTTCATCTTTAATTATAGTAATGAAATAGTGTGGGATGACCATGATAAATAAGGAAGTGGCTGTTAACACATTGGAATTGGCAGTTCTTATATTTCTGCAATTCAAAATAATACACCAGTTTTCTTCAAAAAAATTTTTTCTTCAAAAAGCAATATTATTTAAGTGGCTGCAGTTTCACCTCAAGAGGATCTATATAATTGCGGTGCTATTGTCAATGAAACTACCTGAAATAATAACTGTAGGGCCCTTTTCCACTAAAGCGATTGCTAAATCGCAAATCGCTAGAGATTTTAAAATTGCTACGGTTTGTTAAATAACATCGCAATCGTGGTAGGTAATTTCCACTACCGCGATTCGATTTTTACAAAAGCGCGATCGTGCAACGAGCAATTATTGCTGCGATTTTGCTATGCAGTGCATAGCAAAATCGCAATTCAAAAGGAATTTGCTGAATCGCAATAGCTAGAGTTTAGCGCAAACGCTAGCGATTGCTAGTGGAAAGGGGCCCTAATGCAGCATATAAATAGAGATTACTGTACAGTTGAATAAAAGCTTGTCCTTCAGCCCTACCCTTCCCCACTACCACCACCACCTCTGGATGCCATAGAATAGATAACCAGCAACAAGCTATGCCTATTGGTTGCTGCTGGACCTGGGTACTTCTGACCCCAGTAGCAAAGCTTAGAGATAAATAGCAGTTCACTCAGCAGTTGGTAACATGGAGCACAGTGCGTGGGCCAATCAAGTAATCAAAACACCCAGGCGGTATCCTATGTACTAGTAGACTACAAAATATACTTTACATTAAAATCCCAGATACTAGTCACGTCTGCAAGCATATTGGAAGCCGCACTGCAGCAATAAGGTTATTGTTTTTTATAACTGCCTGTCTGAAAAAAAATGCTCTAATATACACAGTATAAAATGTTTCTGTCATGAATGTTCGCGTTCAAAGGGGGTTTCCTCTTTCTATTTTTAACAGAGTTGTGCTCCAGTTATAAAATTGCTTTGGTGTACAAATCCACTTCCACTGATGAAATGTTTTATCACACTGCAGTTACCCGTACGTTTTTGTTTCCATGGTAATGCTTTGATGTGAGGCATTAGCTTCCTGCGAGTTGATAGACAGTAGTTTGGATTTTTACAGGATTCATGACATAAATGTGCAGAATTTTCTGCTTTACATCCCTGGCAAAGCTCATAAATTCACCGTCCAGTGTCTCCAGGTGCCCAGGCAAGCTCTGCTAATAAACTGTGCCCTTGGCAGCCGTCTGCTGTCACTCACCAGGCCCTGAATGCCCCTGTTGTTTAATTCTGATTTATAGCCACACAATGGCTCAGGAATGTGGACATGTGTTAAAGCACTTTCAGTCCAACACCCTCCACAACTGAGCTGGCTCTTCATTCCGCTGCCTGCGAGAAGCAACAAGTGGCTCATGTATGAAATGTGATATGACTGCTACGGAAACTGCAAGTTCCCTCAGATGTGGAAAATGGGCATAATGGAGGAAATGAAACTGAGAACTTCATACTTAATGCTTGAAAATATCGTCTGGCTGTAGAAATAAGAAAAGGGCCTGTGTAACTCTCCCCGTTGAAATGCCATTACGTTTCTGGTGATGGGCACCTAGTCATGTCTCTACCAGTTTGCCACAGTGCACAGTGTGTGTCTCTTTATGGAATGCCTAGGCATTGCCTGCCTTCCAAATGACTCAAGACACCACTTTTGTTTGAGATCTATCTATCTATCTGTGTGTTGGATTGATGTGGTTCTGTAAAATGTGGTCGAGCCTTAAGTTCCCCATCAGGTCTGCCAGCTTAATGCTCACTGGTTGAGCATCTGGGTGATGGTGTATTTAAAGGGGTTGTGTATGCTCAATGTTGTGTGGCTGATGCAGTTTGATAAAGGGCTTGTCAGCCCGAAACAGCAGTCTGTCATGGCTGCCTTTTTACTTGATGCAATAAAAGAGCTTAAACTACTACTTGGAGTGGTGCCGACCCATTTCTGTGTTCTAGTAGTAATGATTTTGACATGCTGGCTTATTGTAGATCAATCAACACGAGCAAATTACGGTACATGGCGATTATTCTCAATCATTTCTTGATCTCTCGTTCAAATTTTTTTATCATTTTGCATCTTCTCATTTTGCAATCTATTAGTTTATTTTTTTCCCCCCACTACATTTCGGTAAAGTTCCTGTTCCTGTTAAAACTGAAAATCTCAGCTCTGCACTTGTGCTGTTCAGCACTAGCCATATCTTATGCCTTTTATTTGCTGCTCGGTGTTGGTACCATATTTTTTTTTATTTTACTGCAGTTTCCAGTACTTGTGCTTCTGGATTGTTTTTCTAGAACCTAGATTATATTGCTTTAAAACTGGACTTTACATCTGCAAACTATATTTGGATTTGACCACATTCCAGCAGGGCTGTGGAGTCGGAGTCGTGGAGTCGGAGTCGTGGAGTCGGGCAATTTTGGGTGACTGGAGTCGGAGTCGGGAAAAAATGCTCTGACTCCGACTCCTAATGAATTTGTAACTGTAATTAAAATAGAAAATATGATAAAATGTTCTATTTCTCAGATAATAGTCATTAAAAATAATGTATATATACAGTAATAGCTGTGCTTAGTCCACAAAAATGAAATAAACCAATCAAAATTAGTTACTTGTGCTGCTTCAATAAAGCAGTCCCCGTATTTTTAAGGTCAGATATACATATCTGATTGTGACTGTATATATAATGTGTACACAGGAATCTCTTATATATACTAAATAACATCTATGCTGTAAGAATAAAGCCTGATGTGTAGCTGTGTCACTTTCTGTATTTCTATATTACAATAGTTTTTCCATGTGCCACAAGGTATAGTCTTAGTGCCCTGCACCCACTGTTTACATCTTTTTACATCTGAATATGCGATTTGTTTTTTGACAATACTGGAAAGTTAAATTATGGGTTTGTGCAATAGTGCCAGGAACTGTCTTTTCCCATCATCATTTACTAACATTTGTGAGATCTGGCGCTAAAAGGAACTCGCAAATACTTTTAATTTCCACTTTTTTCCAATGTCTGTCTAGCCCAGGGGTCTCAAACTCAATTTACCCGGGGGCCGCAGGAGGCAAAGTCAGGATGAGGCTGGGCCGCATAAGGGAGTTCACATGTCCCCGCCGCAAAACGAGGGCTGCAGAGCCCCCAAATCGCCCCGGGGGGCAATCCGCCGGCATTTCCTGGAAGGGGCAGAGCTTTCAGCTTCAGCTCTGCCCCTCCTGAAGTCAATCGCGGCGGATCACCGCCTCTGCCCGCCCACTCTAAACATAAAAAAAAAAATTGGGAAAATAGGAAAAAATGCCAGGAATCTTCATACAGCCATATTACGGCTGTATAGCGATCCCTGGCCAAAGCGCTGCGGCTGCGTATGGACCCCCTGGAAACCCCGTCAGGAAATGTATTGCTCTTTCTTTTGATACATGTAAAATTACACTACCGTTAGGCTTGCTACTAAAAGTGACATTTACCGCATTTAAAAGTATACTATTTTCCTTTGAAACTTTAAAATCGATTTTCTCAAAAACTATAAGGTCTTTTTGAAAAATTGTTTTTTCCTCTTATTCCTAATGATCTCCTTAACATATCCTGCAAATTTAGGGTTTCTAGCATTTAAGGTGGATTTGCTATTAACCATTAAAGTCGGCGGGTTTTTAAATGTGTATTTTTTTCCTTTGCAACTTTAAAATCAATTTTCTCAAAAACTATAAGGCCGATTTGAAAATTTTTTTTTTCCTCTTGTAGCCACTGGGGGCCCCTACAAGCTCTGGGGCCCTGGGGCCACAAAATATTGTATCGCGGGCCGCAAATGGCCCGCGGGCCGCGAGTTTGAGACCCCTGGTCTAGCCTATTAAAACTAGAGAGAAGACCTCTGGTTATGAATTATCTGCTCATCTATCTTAACCCATCTTAACCCATCATCTGTCTTTCCTTCATCTATATTTACTTATAATTTAACTCTGCAGGCCTATCTTTATTCATTAATTATATCTCATTGTCTGTTCTCACAATGCACCTCTCCTTATCTGTATTATCATACATTTATACATGGCAACCAGATTTGACCTTCAGATAGGGAACTATTACTGCCACGCACAGTACACAGATTTTCAATAGATCTTTTGAAAATCTGGGGAGCAGCCACCACCTGCTGCCCCCCTCCAGGTCTCCCCCCATCTAATGTGTTCCCCCTGGGCCATGAAGAGTGTTGGCAGCAGAGCTTAGGCTCACCTATCCGCTAGCATGCTTTTCCTGTGTCCTCTCTACATCGCCTCCGGATTGCCCGTACCCCATGACCTGGTGTCATGTACTGTGTGTGACCACATACATGCCATCAGTTCTCTCTCAGGGAAATATTGCTTCCATAGAGCAGTGTATGCTTTTCCTGGTGGGGTTAGGGTGACGGGGAGTGTTTTTCAATACTATCGTAGCATGTACCCCTTTATGAAACTCTGTGTTTGCCCATTACCACCTATTGTCCATATCATCTCCGCTATTTAAATACACAGTAATAATGACTACTTGTTAACATACTTATTACAATTTATCTATAATATTTTAACCTTACAACTTACTGTAATGGATAGACTGTGACAAGTGCACTGCGGTTGCACTGTATTAATGCAGAGGATTCAGTACTTTTGCAGTTTTCCAAACGGTGCAGAAAACGGAATGCTATGTTTGTAACAATTCAACCAGTTGAACATCACCTCAAATGTGGTAAATAGGGATGGCCAATGCCATGCAAATAATTTCGCGTTGATGCAGCATTATGCAAATTGTGTATGTAAATTTATGCAGCTTGAAAATCAATCAAATCCTGTTGAGGTAAAAGTTGATTGGTCCAGTTTCAAGCTGCATACATTTGCATACAAAAGTTGCATAATCCTGCATCAACTCAAAATGATTTGCATCTCATTGACCATCTACACCAGGGGTCCCCAAACATTTTGGGTCGAGGGCCGGGTCAACATACTTCAGACTGCTGGGGGGCCAGAGTACACATAAAATGATGTAGAAGTCTTTGCGGGCCAGACAGTGAAGTATACCCAGGTGACAACCTGCAGTCCAATTGGACAGCAGTGTCACCTGATGGGGAATTTGATTGGAAACCAACGAATTACTGCTTTCTAGCTTCCATGTGGATGGCTGGTGCCAGCACTGCTATTCTATATGTGGACCAACAATATTCAAAGATCTAGCTGACCACATCTATAAGTAATACATTTTGTGTGTGGGGGGCCGTTAAAAAAGCCTCAGGGGGCTGCATTCGGCCCGCGGGCCTTAGTATGAGAACCACTGATCTACACTAACCACATTACAGATGCACTGCAAATGCAATTTAAGAACAAAGCACATTTGTACCACGGTTGCGGTGCGTTCAGCCTGCAGATGCAGTACATTTGTGGTTTTTTTTTTTTTAATGCTGCATGCTTCATTTGAAATACTAACATAATAGCAGTTTAACCATGGCTCAAATGCAGTAAACCCACTCATATCTGCAAGGTCTTAAAGTGTTAAATTGTGGTGTAAAGTGATTTTTCTAGCCTCATTATTTTATAATACTCTGTTCATTAATTTTGCTACAGTTCTGCAACTGCAAACGCCATTTATATCATTTTATCTTTTTGCAGGGATGATTTTAATATCCTGGTTCTTCAAGCATTTGTTGAACTCCATGAGTTTGCAGATCTGAATCTTGTCCAAGCACTAAGGTCAGTATTGCTCTTTTTTATGTCATCTTAAAATTTTGTAGGTTGATTGACTGCACTTGGTTCCATTAATGCTAGTCAAATAATTTAAAGGGAGCTGTTCATATTCAAATATTATTGTATTAAAGATTTGACTTCATACCGAGCTGGTCTGTCTTCAGTAACTGATTCATACATAAAAGGTTTCTTGCTCTAAGCTAGAATTATAAACTGAAAGCAAGGAAGCTCAAGGTGAAAATAAACTGATGAGATAAACAATTGTATCTATCTTCCTTCTCCTAAAAATGACTTTTTTTTTTTTTTTAGATGCCCAGTTTTATTTTATATTTAAATACAGTTTTTACTGTTTTATTCTCTCTGGTCAATGACAAATTCATTGACGTATGCTAGAGCTAGAATCTATGAGCTATTGACCCTTTTTCTCTGTTTGTTGCTCTCAGAAGCCATTTTCAGCCAGAAAAGTTATTTTATAGTTGTAATCCTTTATCAGTGAGGGTTACATTGTAGTCCAACCCAGACATAATCTGTCACTTGCATACCTGATGTTCAACTCTTTCAGACAGAGAAAGAAAAAAAAGGAACACAGCATTGCCATTTGTGTGCTTTGCACTGTACATTCACATGTCGATCTCATGTCAAATGTCACCTCATGTATTCTTTACCTTTAGATCAATTTCAATTTACACGGCATGTTAAAAGAGGGTGGACAGGAGGTTTGGATGATTAAAGCTTTGAAAGATATTTCTAGTGATCTTCTGTCCGTGTCCCCAGTGGTGCCTGTATTGTCTCACCCACTTTAGCAAAGCCTTCATTGAAAACTAATTACATTTGTGCTGAAATCGTGCTGGGGCGACAAAATGCGTTTTAAATCTACTAAATATGACAATGACAGGGTCTCTTTAAGGATCCAGCTGCCCGTAGCATGTCCATTCCCATGAACTGTGCGGTCATTGTTGGGGATGAGGATATGGGGTTTGGCAACAAGCTGTTTGGCAGTTTATTCAAACTAAAATTGCTTAGAACCCCATGAAAACCTCAATGTTTCTTTGTTTAAAAATCTTGAAATGTATGATGTGTCCACTTTCATGCCAGCTCTAGGTGAGCTCCACAGTGCTGTGAAATATGGATTTTCCATCTTATCTTTTATCACCTGGTTGGGGTTTTACGTTTGTACGCTAAATGGTGTTCGAGAATATTGCTACTGGCAAACATTACTGGAGTGTATGCATTTCTTTGTTACTTCTAAATGGATACAATACTCTAATGCTGCTTAACCCCCCTGGCGGTATGAAAAATTCCGCCAGGGGGCAGGGCAGCAGTTTTTTTTTTTTTTAAATCATTTAGCGAGCCCAGGGCTCGCTACATGATAGCCGCTGCTCAGCGGCATCCCCCCGCCCGCTTGGATCGCCTTCGGCGATCTCCGATCAGGAAATCCCGTTCAAAGAACGGGATTTCCTGGAGGGCTTCTCCCGTCGCCATGGCGACGGGGCGGGATGACGTCATTGGGAGTCCCGAACCACCCCTCGGCGCTGCCTGGCACTGATTGGCCAGGCAGCGCACGGGGTCTGGGGGGGCGCGCCGCATCAGATAGCGGCGATCGGGCGGGGGCCGGCGGCGATCAGAGTGCTGGCGCAGCTAGCAAAGTGCTAGCTGCGTCCAGCAAAAAAAAAATTATGAAAATCGGCCCAGCAGGGCCTGAGCGGCACCCTCCGGCGGCTTACTCCGTGTCCAGCACGGGGTTACCGCTAAGGAGGTTAAAGCAAATGTGAAGTTAAATTAGAATAAAAAAACAGATAATTGCCTATAGAGAGGGGAGGCTCTGGGTCCCACAGAGCTTCCTATCCCTCTCACGGTCCTCTCGTTCCAGCTTGTCACCCCTGTTCAAATCTGCTGCTACGGGAGGCTTTGGGAGCCTGAGTACTCCCAAAGACGGGAGGCTCTATACTGCACATTTGCAAGTGCACACAAATGCGCAGTACGGAGTGGAACTCTTCGGCTCCCGATGCCTTCAGAGGATACTCAGAGCTGGATTTGACCGATTAGTCAAAAATCTCTTGCAGGATGACCACGCTGGAATGAGGGGACTGCGAGAGGAACGGGTAGGTTCTATAGGACCCAGAGCCATCCCTCTTCAAAATCTCTTAAGTACTTTAGTAGCGATTTTTGCAGCAGTTTCCGATGCGATTTCTGGTGAAATTGATGTATTTTTTGTAATGCACAATGTGTGGCTGCACTGTAATAACTTGCCTGTCCCAGCGCGCTGCTCCATTCATGCTCTGCCTTTATCCCCACTGCCTGACTATTCTCCTTGACCTAGCACAGGTTATTTAGGGCTGGTTCACACGGACTCTTTCCCAGCATTTACGCCGGCCTTTAGACGCAGAATTTTCGGGATCTACCACTGTCCCATTCAAGTGAATGGGAGCATTCGGGACAAGCTTTTGCAGGCTTTCATGAAATCTTGGCAGTAGATTCCGACGTCGCATCCTTTCAGAGGCGGTAAATGCCGGGAAACAAGGGCAGAGACCCGAACCGCTATCCTTGAAGGCTTCCCAAAGGCCTTCAAAAGCTAGTGTATAAACGCTGGCGTTTAACTGCAGGGCTAAGCAAAAGCTTGGCAGATGTCTGTGTGAATTAGCCCTTACATATAACATGCGCCGCATAGAGAAGAGGCAAGCAGCGGGGATGAAGGTGGAGCATGGAAGAGGCAGCACAGAGGGCCAAGTGAGTTATTACAATGCAGCCACACCTCGTACAGGAATTCCAAAAAGCTGGGGGAGGTGGTCAGCAGCCGGCTTGAGGCCCCGAGGGCTGACTCTACTCTGGAGCGGAGGGGGCACGTTCCAGGAGCCCCCAGTTTGCCTTTTGCCCTAGGACCCCCATGTGACTTAAACCGAACCTGAAAATGGTTTTGGGTAGTAAAAGTGCGGCAAAATCACTTGTTCGTCAATTTAAAAGTTATTTTGCAGTGATCCTATAATTTGTATAGAAGGGCAAACACTCCAAAATTCTGCCGGCCCCACAGTTGCGATTTTGGGGAATTAGAATCACTGTTGTGGGATCACCTCCATTGACTTACATTAACCTAGCACTTTTAGCTTGAGGTTCCAAAACGCTGCTGAAAGCCCTCTCAAATACTCCAGCACCATCTTAATAAAAGTGTGCAGTCTAAAGAGACTTGTGCAATCAAAAGGGCTTCAGCCGATTGGGCACTTTGGCTTTATAAATAGTACAGTCTGACATAGGAATAATCTGTGGTGCAGATGTTCTGTTGTACAAACAAACACTTATAAACATGTGATAATGTTTTCTGGTCAGCGTTTTTCACATAGTGAACAGCTGTAAAGGATCAGTGTTTTTTCATGGTACCGCTGCTGTTTTTTTGGGTTATGGATTTGTACAGCAACACTTCATATTTGGGTTCAGTATAACACAGCTGTGAACATACTGAATGCTATTATTAGTGGCCTATGTGGTGTTGGAAGAAAGAAAAATGAGGTCTAAAATGACTCAGACTGTTGCATAAGTGAAAGATTATATAAGGCAAAGCTGGGGAAACTGAAATTCATACTTTTTATTTCTGTAAGAAATTTATCGACAGTTTTGTTAATGGTCACCTTGAATCCTTAAAGTGTACCTGAAATGGCCCAAAATAAAAGGTTTTTTTTTATACATAAGTGGGGCTTTCTCCAGCCCCCGTTAGGCTTATTGGTCCCTCACCATCCTCCTTCTCCTCCTCCTGGTTCTACAGCAATTTGGCCTGGTAATTCAGTTGGCACAGGCGCAGTCCGGCTGTGCGCACTCCCTGCCACTCTACCATGGCCAGGAGCTTTCTGTGCTTGTGCAGTATTGCTACACAGGTGCAGAACTTTCCCAGCAATGGGGGAACACATGCGGCTGGGCCACGGATGCAGTGTGTGCGCCAACTGCCCAAACTACTAGGCCGAACTGTGGAAGCTCCAGGAGGCAGAGGAGGACGGTGAGGGACCGATAAGCTTGACAGGAGCTGGAGGAAGCCCCAGGTATGTAAAAAACTAACTTCTCTTTAAATCTGTCAAAACTGTACTGTACATCCCCTACTTTTTTGAAATAGAAAGTTGGACAGCCTTAAGACACTCCTGACATACCTACAGCCACTCTCCAGCCACACCCCCTAGTCATGCATACCACTATAAACACATGAGCAAAATATGTATTTTTATTACTTCATTCTCTCTGGTCTAGTCTATCCTCACTGCCTTACCTTATTAGTTAGCATTGGAAAATTAACAATACAGGTAGTTCTTGACTTAATAACACACATTTTACGAACGACTCGCAGATACGAATAGCCTGAAAATGTGAATCTTGATTCTGTGGGAACAAGTGGATTTTTTTCTCAAACGCCTTGTAGTTTTTAAGGAAATAAAAAAATTCAAAGAAAAAATGGTTTTCAAACCGGTAAAGCAACATTTTGTTGCAGGGCACACAGGAGGACTGAGATGACACAGTGGGATGACAGAGGGGACACTGAAGGCACTTGGGGGGCAGAGGTTACACACGGAGGCATAGAGGGAGGTACAGGGGACAGAGATGGCACAGATTTTCAACTTATGGACAGATTCAAGTTATGAACGAACCTATGTCATTCGTTAACCAGGGACTATATGTATATATTTTTTAGAGGACAGGAACAAATTTGCAATGTACATAAATACCTTTTTAGAAAATCCATACAAACATTTAGACATATTTATACATCAGTCCTAAGTGAGGGACAAGGATTTGGTTCCAAAAGAGAGTATTTCCCTATTGGGCCGGACTGTACAGACTCAAAGTCAGCTGTATAGCAGACGACACATTCTGTTGCAATGCGGAGGGATGTTGGAGCGTTGTATCCGTGACATCATGTGGGGGAGTGGTGTGCCCAATGCAATCTGCTCTCGCTCAGCCAAGTTTATCTGCTTGGCGGATCGCTTGCAGGGCGGTGGTCTGATGCTACTGTACACAGGCCTGATTATCAGCTGAGGTGGTTCTTATCACCTTTGATCATACGTATATACATAGCTTCAGAAAAAGGGACATTTGGCTATGTGTGTATTATGGCTTTGTATTCACTGCATCCCTCAAGCATTCTTCTATAGCAATCATTGTATTTATCACTGCAGACAGTTTTTGTGGAGTTTTCGTCTTCCTGGTGAGGCCCAGAAGATAGACCGAATGATGGAGGCTTTTGCAGCCCGCTACTGTCTGTGTAATCCAGGAGTTTTTCAGTCCACAGGTTAGTATGAACATGATGTGTATTCAGATCTGTGGCAGCAGCATAGAAACCTTGTACACGTTAGTGATGGTCAATTAGATGCAAATAATTTCAAGTTGATGCAGGTTTTTGCATATTTTGGATGTTAATTTATGCAGCTTGAAACCAAACCAATCAAATTTTACCCCAGCAGGATTTGATTGGTTATGTTCAAGCTTCATAAATTTGCATGTAAAATTTGCATAATGCTGCATCAACTCAAAATTATTTGCATCTTACTGACCATCCCTAGTACAGTTTCCTTATCGGCACAGCTGGTGCTACATGCAGTATGTCACTGCTGGGGAAAAACTCAGCCCCTGTATGTATTTAGAGAGTTTAGCCTGTTTAATTCCCCCTCATTTGTGTATAATCACAGGTTGTAATTTGATCTCCACCCCTGTGTCACATGGCTCCCTATGGCAGATAAGCTCCATGAATGAGGAAGTAGAAACTGTGCAAATATATTTTAGGATTTGTACCAGCTGTGACAAATACATGTTTTTTGTTTAAAGGTTATTATGCTGTTGTGTATCTTTTTAGAGCAGATAGGAGTTCTGAGTTCAGGTCCACTTTAAATTTTGCAGCTAATGGTTTACAAATGTGTGCAACAGTCACCTGAGTCATATACAATCACAATGAGATTGCCAAGAGGTTAGTAAAAGTTATGTATTTGTAGTATTGTGTAGCACCTGTTGAATGAATGTATGCAGGTAGTCCTGGATTTTTTGCAGACGTTCATTACTTACCTAGGTAAATATGTCCCAGGTAAATGCTGTTCAGCTAAGGATTTAAAGTGAGACTGAAGCCACATTAATAACTTGATTTTACCTGTTTTTTAGCTGAAGGGATATGGCCAGTAATAAAATGCCTCATTCCAGCGTCAGAACGAGGGTTTTATAACCCCCAAACCGGGGAGCGCTTCCTTGTAGAGGCAGAGATTAGTGCTGTAGCTCTGCCTCTACTCTCATCAATCTCCGCTGATCGCTCTCCCCGCCTCTCTCATTCTTCTTTCACTGAGAGGGTTGGGGAGAGGCGGTGATCAGCAGTGGATTGCGCTAATGGAGGCTGAGCTACAGCACTAAGCTCTGCCTCCCTGGGCAGCAAAATCCACGACTTTGAAAGTCGTGGATTTTTGCCCCAGGATTTGGAGGTTATAAAACCCTTGTTCTACTGCAGGAATGCAGCGTTTTAGCACTGGCCATATCCCTTCAGCTAAATAACAGGTAAAATCAAGTTTTTAATGTGACTTCAGTGTCTCTTTGAAATAATTGGATCACAACAATAAATAGAAGCAGACCTGTAGAAAATGAGAATAAAAATGAAAGATGACGAATTTGCACACTATATGGGTTAAAAGACAGCTGAAGCAAGAGGTATATGGAGGCTACCATATTTATTTCCTTTTAAGCAATACCAGTTGCCTGGCTTCCTGCTGAGCCTTTGCCTCTTCTCTTGTACTTTTAGCCATAGACCCTGAACAGGCATGCAGATCAGATGTTTCTGACTGAAGTCTGACTGGGTTAGCCGCATGCTTGTTTCAGGTGTGTGATCCAGATACTACTTCATTCAAAAAGATCAGGAGGACAGCCAGGCATCTGGTATTGTTTCAATGAAATATTTGGTACTTATCCGTTAGCCGGGCGCATCCGGCAGGTGGCGCTAATTACTATTCCCCCTCCAGGCCGACATGGATAGTAGGGAAAGATGCAACTCTGGTGGAGTTTTGTCGCCACCTAGAGGATGCGCCCGGCTAACGGATAAGTACCAAATATTATTTAAAGAGTAACTGTCAGGCTGCAGAAGCTAATTTAAACCTCTATTCTCCTGGGTTAAACAGTTTAGAAGGAAGCCCAAAAGCCATTAGTGAAGATAAAAATCTCAGTTACCTTTGATGTGTGCTTATCAGCAAGGCTGTTAAAACCCAAGAGGACGCAAGCCGCATACTATACTGCAAAGCATTCTGGGGCCCTCCCCTCGGCTGCTAATGAGACGTTACAGCAGCTTGTAATCAGTCCAGCGCGTAGCACTGATAAATCTCCGGGCAGAGTACACTGCAGGAGTCAGCTATTGTTCCTAGCCACATGGCTCATTAATATTCACTGCACACTGTGTTGTTCAAGTAGGAGCTTTTCTGTGATCAGGAAGCAGGCAGGACATGACGACACATTTGACAGAAAAACATGGAGCCTGCCATGAGCTGTCAGGAGCATCTATCTCTGCATATACTATATACAAATTCTGTGAAATCCAAACGTGGACAGTGAAATCCATATGTAATGTAAGTACAGCCAATCTTTAGCTACTGATATATGTGTTTATTTTCTCTGAGACCTTATACCTAACAGCTCCTCTTTAAGTTGCAGTGCCGTAGCATTATTCCAGGAGTTAAGCCACACAGTTGTGCCTGCAGAGATTTTTATTAGCTGTTTCTTTGCGCTGTTGTTTCAGATACCTGCTATGTACTGTCTTTTGCAATCATCATGCTGAACACCAGTTTACACAATCCTAACGTAAGAGACAAGCCATCCGTAGAACGCTTCATATCCATGAATCGTGGGATTAATGAAGGTGGAGATCTCCCAGAGGAATTATTAAGGGTGAGAGTTAAAACCTTTCTGGTTTTGTGCATATTTTCCTGCCACTATTTATATTCATTGTTTCATGTTATGTTGCAGTTTATTTTTTCCTGTGCCAATTATCAGACAGTATATTTCACCGGAAGATACCATTGTGTGCAGCACAGTGTCTGTGTACGCCAGTGACTCTCACGCACTTCGCTTATCTGCTCTGCTTTCACATGTGAACAATTAAGGTTTCCTATTCTGTCATCTTTTTGGCTGGGTACGTGTGAAATACGGTGATAACCACATGTTGCATGTACTGTGTTCAGGGCTCCAGGAGGTTTACAGCTGCTGACCTTCATTCAGAGGATCCAGCCTGTTCCATGAAAGCTCAGGATTCTCATAGTCACATTTTCAGCAGACCAATACAAAGAGCTGTGAGAGTGCACAGAGTGCAGGGAAACGTAAGCTGGCCATACACCATACATTTTTGTCTAATTAATCAAAAATAGATTTTTCCATTGACTTCACGATCGACCCATGGTTGTCATTCCAATCAACATCATGGGAACCAAGATTGCGGTTCTTGAAATGATCGCGGGTCGAAACGTGTCTCACCAGAAAGGCAGCAGGAGCTGAAGGAGTTAGTTCAGTTGCTGAGAAGGAAGGGTTTGGGTTCTCGGAGAACTGGGCAGATTTCTCAGTCGAATACAGACTTTACAGTAGGGTCTGCACTTAAACGGGAAATAAAACACGAGATGCTAGTATACTGATCCCTGTGTATAAATCCCTTACAGTATAAGGTCACATCTGGAGTATGGAATACAGTTTTGGGCGCCACACTATAGGAGGGACATTAAACGCCAAGAATCTAGCCCCCGGATCCTCGTCGATGAGTAATCTGCCTGGTGGAACGCCCCGGTCGAGTGTAGGGCGAAGGCATTACTGTTCTACTCACCCCGCCTGCTCTGTGCCACTTTAAGTATGTGCCATAGATTCCCCCCCCCCCCCCTTCCATAGCACCAGAAAGTGTCACTAGCATGTAGGCTAGCAATGCGCCTGTTCAGAGTCCGCCCCAAACTATCGCCCAAATAATACCTGCTGAGTGACAGTCATCCTATGTGTGTGCCAGGCTTTCTAATCAAATCTGCAGGTAGCACTCAAAACATAAATTACATTTTTCATTTGTTATATATTATTGTTTCCTGTTTGTTTTTTAAATGTAAAAGCTTAAAAATCGCTTGACATTTCCCTTCCTAAGGGCTGACCACGGTCTAGGGAAATATGACTGTCATGGGTTTTTGCTTCTTGCACATCCTCAGGCTTGGTGCCCTGCCTTGTAGTATAAGCCCAGTGATTTCTCAGAGCACAGGATATGAGATTCTATGTGTCCTGTTCTACATGAGATAATGCAAGATTAGATAGAAGCTGTCTGGATGAGATCACAGGAGCACTGGTGTAAATAACAGGCTGAGCTATGAGGCAAAAGCTGTTCTATCAGAGAGAGGACAGCTAGGATGGCTCTTGTGCTGTATAAGCCCTGTTTATCTATGCAAACTGTGGTTTTAGTAATAAGCGAAAGTTAAAGCCCATGTTCAGGATTCATTCTCAGTAATCCCCCTTCCGCCTAGCTATACACACTGGGCACAGCCCAAAACCACCTTCAAACTTGCCTTTGAGGGTCTTCATCATTGGGGTCATGTGATTCCAGTATCCGACTGGACAGCGGTGGGGCCAAAGTACTAAGAGCTGCTTCAGCCAAGATCTGCACTGGTCCAGTTCCACCTAGGGCATTGCCATGTCCCACTCTTCCCCAGTGCCACTGGATGAAACCATGCCCCTAGCCGCTCAATATACCGGAGGAGGTCTTTGGCTTTGTCTTCATTCGGCAGCAAAGAGAGGGAGTAATGGGTGCAAGCATTATGTCTTGTAATGCAGTGGCGGTGCCACAATGAAATGTGCCTAAATCAAACTATATTACCACACACAGAAACGAGTTAGTGCTCACTGAAAAATAATCTGCTTCTTTCCTTACAAAAGGGATATCCAACTAAATAAAACTGTGGCTTTCAGTACTTTCTATTTTAGTTGTTTCACTTTATTTGGGGGAGTGGGGGTAAGGTACAAAGTTATCACGCGAGCTGGCGCGTGCAAAGGCTAGCGCGCGAACATCGTTACTTTGCTTGAAAAGCAAAGGTTTGCGCGCGATCATGTACACTTTTCACGTGAAAAGCATATGTGATCTCACGCAAACCTTCGCTTATCACACGCAAAGGTAAGTGTGCGGCAGTTTGCATGATAGCAGTTATCACACATTAGTGAATCGAGCCCATTGTGTGCGGTTCCCTATTGCCAGCAGTCAGCTGCTCTCAGCTCGCTATCGGTGAACAGTGCAGATTTTTCCGTTAACTCAAAGGTGACCCAGTAAGCGCACCCTCAGAACATTCTTTACTGTAAAGGCTGAGCATGGAGATAATTACTTGGCTAGATCAGCAGAAATGATGGCTATGGTGGGATGACATTGGTAGGATCAGTGGTACTCTTTTCAATCGCACAACCCTTTGACGTCTGCAGTCGCACCTGTGTCCTTCTGATTCTAGCAAGTTAATTATAACGATCTAGTAGGTCTCCTCTTTGAGGATACATGTATATGGCATTATCAATGTTAAAGGACAGCTGAAGTTAGATTGATATGGAGGCTGCCATATTTATTTCCTGCTAAACAATACCAGTTGCCTGGCAGCCCTGCTGATTTATTTGGCTGCAGTAGTATCTGTGTCACACCAGAAACAAGCATGCAGCTAATCTTGTCAGACCTGACAATAATGCAAGAAACATCTGATCTGCTGCTGCATGCTTGTTCAGGTTCTATGGCTAAAAGTATTAGAGGTATAAGATCAGCAGGGCTGCCAGACAACTGGTATTGCTTAAAATGAAATAAATATGGCAGCCTCCATATACCTCTCACTTCAGTTGTCCTTTAAAGTTCTTGCTGACATAAAAATCTTAGAAATACAGCAATTTCCAAGCCAAAAAATGAACATTAGGCAGAATGTTATGAGTTAAGGAGAAATCTTAATAATTATTCCCACCACTGGCATTACTTATGTTTTCTAGCCATCCGTTTAGCTTCTTGGTTACAGTAGTCTGAAGGTTTAGATACGCTCATAACTGTCTGTATTGTGTTATCTGTGAAACTGGCCGTTTATTTACAGTGTTTCTTCAGAAGACAAAACTTCCCTCTGTTCTTGGACTATAATTAAATAACAAAATTGAGATTTCCGTGCATGAATCATGAATAAAATGCTCTGTTTATGTTGACTGCAGCGCTTGTGAAGTCTGCTTTCAGCCTGAGAAACCTCACTGTTATTGGACTAAATTGGAGGAGCAGCAATGTCTAATCTGGTTATGGCAATGACATAAACACATGTGTAGGAAAATGTGCACATGAACGCATTGATGCACATTGTGTACAAGAAGCGTTCATAGTTGAAGTGAGCCTATTGCTATTCCCAGTTTTTCTAAATCAACCCTGCTGCATGTGTCCTAGGATGGCCACTGCTGTTATGCACTAAAGACCCCCAGGTTAGATCAGATGGTTTTAACAGTCAAATCTGCCAAACATGTATAGCGCAACAAGTTATAGATGTGCAGCACAAATCGGACAGTAAAGTTCAGATGATCGGAGCTTGATCCCTCAGGCGACAGTGCAGGATTGAGGCTGTACAGATGTGTATCGCTGGGGGGGGGGGGGGGGGGGGGGGAGGAATGCTGATGGTGTGGCACACGACAGACTGCACAGAGTGGGTGGGGTGAGCTGGAAGAACATGCGCTTGGCCAAGTAGATCTGCTCGTCAGATCACTTGCTTACGCTACTAGGGGGATCGGCAGCCACTAGACACATGCTAAATACTCAGCATAGGCAGTAGTTATCAGCCGCCTAGGCCAAGCTTAATCTAGTGTGTGTACAACTCCCTTTTAGTTTGTCTATTGTAGTCCTTGCAGCGGGCACCTCTCACAATCATTAGCACATTATACTCAACAATTGAAAGTATGTATGTAGTGTAAAAGGGAACCCGAGGTGAGAGACAAATAGAGGCTGACTTATTTATTTCCTTTTAAGCAATGCACATTGCCTGACTGTCTTGCTGATAGTTACACTGCTTCTAACACTTTTAGCCGCAGACCCTGAAACAAACAAGCAGGTAATCTTGGGGAGAAAGAAGAAAGACAATCGAGAGCCCCCAATAGTGTATTATTGTGAGATAAACGATGTGAGATGTAAGCAGAAATAAATATGCTCACAAAATTGGGTTGCCAAGGGCAGGCAACCACTTACATCGCAGATGGGGAGATTAGACCTGTCCCCACTCAGGCTAAAAGTCGCTCTCTGTGTAGAAGAAAAGGGTATTCGCACCCCTCCACCAGGTGCAGGATCATGTACTAAAGAATACAGAGGCGCCAGTAGGATAAAAATAGCATCCACTAAAAACAATTAAAATGTGGGCGGTAATGGTGGGCTTACCTCCCAATAATCAACACAATAGCTTTGTGTAGTAAAAATAATATTACATTTAATTAGTACTCCAGGAACAGAAAAGACCAGTTACAACGCGTTTTGCGGGTCCCAAGCCCGCTTCCTCAGGCAAATAACATACAAGCAGGCGCAACAAAGCCGTAGGGTATACTGGCGTGGCGCCTCTGTCAGTATACCCTACGGCTTTGTTGCTCCTGCTTGCATGTTATTGTTGTTGATTATTGGGAGGTAAGCCCACCATTACCACCCACATTTGAATTGTTTTTAGTGGATGCTATTTTTATCCTACCGGCGCCTCTGTATTCTTTAGTAAGCAGCTAATCTTGTCAGCTATATGTTAGAAACATTTGATCTGCTTGCTTGCTCAGTGTCTATGGCAAAAAGTATTAGAGGCAGAGCTTCCATGTCCCTCTCACTTCAGGTTCCCTTTAAGCGAGTTCAGTGCCATTGTAATCACCAGAACTAAGCTGCATACATGTGCTATATGGTACTCGGCCAAGGTGGCCACAAGCTGCCGCCTTGGTTCAGAATCAAGCATGCTTCTAGGTGCCCCCCAAGCCTGTATAAACATTTGCAACACTGGATCTTAAAACGATTGTGATCTCTGAATGCATGTTCTTTCTTTACCCTTCCCATTGGATGCCACTCCACTGTAAACCACCTGTAACCCCACCTGAGCCCTCCATACCTACAGTCATGTCTTTCTGCCCTAAAGTGTCATCTGAGAGACCAAGTCCCGATCCCCTCAGCCAACAACCATTGAAGTTGTGTACGTACTTTTAAACATAGAAGTTTGTGGCGGGCTCTGCAGTTTTTTAGCTTAAAGGATACATGAGCTGAATAAAAATGCAGATTTACATACCTGGGCTCTTTCTCCAGCCCCTAGCAACCAATGTGTCCCTCGTTGCAGCTGTGCTCTCAGCCAGTCTCTCGGGGTCCCCTCCGCGGGAGCAGCCGACCCGCTTCTGTGCATGCTCAAGCACA
Organism: Hyperolius riggenbachi; assembly: GCF_040937935.1. Lineage (NCBI taxonomy): Eukaryota > Metazoa > Chordata > Amphibia > Anura > Hyperoliidae > Hyperolius > Hyperolius riggenbachi. The sequence continues at coordinate 116,823,290 of NC_090652.1, forward strand.
CAGACTTACCACTCGTGGTCATGATCCCGTGGCCAAGAGCGTTCTGCACAGGGGCAGTACTTCTGTGCCTGAGGCGAATGCTTCTAGTCACAGGAGTGTGACTGCGAGCGGCATAGTACAGTGCCGCTACAGAGGGGACCTCAGGAGACTGGATGAGAGCGGAGCTGTGGCGAGGCACACAATGGTTTCTAGGGGCTGAGGGAAGCAAGTAAATCTGCTATTTTATTCAGCTCATCGGTTGGTTGCGTTATGACAGCCCTGCATTATTTATATTTATAGACAGCTTTACTGAACCTAGATACCACAAATTCTGAATATAAGATGCACTGTACCTGTTCTGGCTTATGGTCTTCCTGTAATATTCCCAGATTCTCCCAGCATAAGATAGTCATTAGCCAAATAATGTGTTCCAGTCTGTTCCACTTCAAAGTTGCAGCGATTTTATTTAGAAGCACGCTGCTTTGTTTGTTTTATCTTTTGACATACTGAGATGTTAAAATCTGCCTGAAGTATTCATTACTTCAGTTTAAGGTTCTTGTGAACGCTTGCTTTGAGGAGCCTGAGGTGACAGAGGGGGGGATATATAACCTATGTGGGTTGGTATATAACTTATTGGCATGGGAATCTGGAAACAATATGCCCCCTACGCATCTTGCAATGCCTTTACTGGAAAGGAACAGTTGTGCTGTGTAGGATGTTAAAATATGTCAACCAATAGATCTGAAAGAAGTTTTCCAGGTAATGTTGGGCCTTGGGTACAAACTGGTGTAATGGAAAGCATGACAAACATTTCACCTGTCCCAAATTCATTATAGCTGAAAAACTGCTCGCTGTGAAAACTATCTTTTAAAGTTTATAAACAAGTCATGTTTTCTGACACTGTGATCAAGGAGGTCAGGTTTAACCCTTTTTGGGACTGGACAGCTCTGGCCCTTAAGGACCAGAGCCATCTGTTCCCTATTCTGCCCTGTGATTACTGTGATTAGCTCACAGTAATCACTTCTGATCGAAATACGGAAGCTCTGCTATGACTGATACAGCAGAGGAAGCGGGTGCAGCAACGGAACAGCGGTGTGGACGGTGTGAGTGCGCGGTGATGGCGAGTAGTTGGTATCTAAGTCTTGACGCACAACTCACTCAGCTATCATTCCCTTATTGTGTTTGAAGCAGAAAGAAATAGGAAAAGAGGATACATGGCAGTGACTGTAAGCCACATTACTAGAGATTAAGGTGTTAGGGGCCCTGGGGAGCCTCTTAGTCTAATAGCAATCAGTGTGTGATGGCTGGGGTGTGTGATAGGGATGGAGGGGAGCACTTTGGTGTCTCAGTCTTGGGCGCTGGAGAACCTTGTCCCGACTCTGCGCACAGCCACCAGCAGGACATGTAACGTATTCCAACTACGTAGATCTGGAATAGTTTAAAGTGTTATGTTGTTATCTTACAAAAAAGATTTTCCAATGAACTCGAGACCAATTAATTAGTCGTGACGTACCACCGTATTATGGGGGGGAGTGGGTTCCCCCTCAAAAATTGGCTTACTAATATAAAAAGATGATGTGGTACCTTGCTCATTGTCATTCAAAAATACAACATTTTATTTGAAATTCTAAACATCACTATATGCACAATACTATTAAAAACAGCCCCCACCCACCCATAAAATTGCAAGCATTACCTTGCTTGCAATTTTATGGGTGGGGGTGTTAATCATATTGTGCATTTAGTGATGTTTGGAATTTCGATTCAAGTTTTGTATTTTTGAATGACATTGAGCCTGGTACCACATAATTTGTATGTATAATATCTTAGGCAATCCCTGTAAAAAAAGCAACTACTTTTGTACTATTCAGTGTACAGCATAAAAATTGGTGCTTTTATGACAAGGATTGCATAAGATACAGCTTTACTTCCCCATTGTGACCAATAGCCAGAATTATGGTGTGCTGGTAATCAATACTAAACAACTCTAAACTTGGGCAGCACGGTGGCGTAGTGGTTAGCTCTCTCGCCTTGCAGCGCTGGGTCCCTGGTTCGAATCCCAGCCAGGGCACTATCTGCAAAGAGTTTGTATGTTCTCTTAGTGTCTGTGTGGGTTTCCTCTGGGCACTCCGGTTTCCTCCCACATTCCAAAAACATACAGATAAGTTAATTGGCTCCCCCTAAAATTGGCCCTAGACTACAGTACTTACACTACATAATATAGATATATGGCAATGGTAGGGATTAGATTGTGAGCTCCTTTGAGGGACAGTTAGTGACAAGATATATATATATATATGTATATATATATATATATATATATACACACTGTACAGCGCTGCATAATATGTCGGCGCTATATAAATACTAAATAATAATAATAATAACTCTAAAGGTGGCCATTCATTTTAGGTTTCTTTGCACGATTGATTCTCTGATTCGAACGTAAAATCTATTGCATCAATACTTTTTTGCATCAATTCCATTAATCTGATTGAATTGGGTAGTAGCTATCCTTCCATTAGTGGGACCTGAACGATTGTTTCTAATTGATTGATTATCCAAAGAATCGTGTCGTTAATAGCCACCACCAACGTCATTAGTGTCTGGTGTCGGTAGCAGTTTTGGGGCTCTGCCCTTTTGTGAGGATCTCTGATGCTTTTTGTTTTAGGCTACATAAGTAAAGACAAATGATCTTCTTGTTTTCCTATTCATTGCCAGGCATCGCACAGCCAGCCAATACACATTTATACACACTGCACAATATGATGAAAGCTATCTAAACTTATCATAATTGTTAAAATGCAACTGATTGTTTGAAGAGGCCCATACCTAAGCCTGGTAGGTGAAATTGCTAACAGAGAGCCACAATAGAAGTAGAATCATACAATGTTTATAGTACAGTTGCATAAATTATGTTCTTTCTGTAGTGGACAAAATTAGACCCTAGTGTACAGCAGCAACATAAATTGGAGGGTTGCAATGGTTTATGTCTCTTCCTCCTGGAATAATATTGGCTGAATGTGTATAAGGTTAACTTGTTCTTTATGTTCTTTAGTTTGTTGACATTTTTGAATGACAGCCAGCCACCATGCAGACAGATGAAGAGAGGTTATAATACACAAGACACATTTAAAGGACTCCTGAAGTGAGAGGGATGTGGGGGCTGCCATATTTATTTCCTTTTAGTACCAGTTGCTTGGCAGTCCTGCTGATCTTTCAGGCATTAGTAGTTTCTGAATCACACACCTGAAACCACCTGAAACAAGCAAGTGGGAAATTCAGCCAGAAACGCCTGATATGGATGCTTATTTAGGATCTATGGCTAAAAGTAATAGAGGTAGAACCTCAGTGCGACAGTCAGGCAATCTGCATTATATAAAAGGAAATAAATGTCCATCTCTATATACCTCTCAGTTTAGGTGTGCTTTTTTTTTTTTTTAAACCGGTTCAGGCGTGCTTTAATTCAACATTGTTTCAGTTCTATGGCTCAAAGTATTTGAAGCATTACATTTACCCACTGCTCTTTGTTTATTATGCAGCCTGCAACCTGCATTGCAAGCACTCCAATCTAACCTGAATGTGTCTGCTGTAATAAATCTTATCTCAGTCAGCATGGCTCTATTTGAGAAGGAAGCTTGTCCTCTTCCCTCCCACAATCCTGTTCCTCACTGATTGGCTGAGGGCAGTTCAGAGTGAAGCTGCTGAAATACGAGCTATACTGGGCTCACATGGTTACAAAGCAAGCTAGATATGACAGTGCAGTTTCTAGGAAAAATAAAAGAGTAAAGGAGGAAATGGCATCAGGATTGGCTTTAGTCAGAAGCAGAAAAAATGGAAAATGCCTAAAACAGTTTTCTTTTTATTTACTTGATGAGATTTACAGAAATCAAAATGTGGACAGTACAAAACATATACAGTATCTTGGAAGTAGAACACCTATTTATCTACCGTACTTATATATGTGTTTTTTTCCCCTTGGCTCTCCATGCTGCTTTAACCTTTCTTTTAGGAATAATTTTGCAGTGTACTTTAAGTTTTGCAATTTCTATTTCCCTTTTCTACAGAACCTGTATGAAAGTATTAAGAATGAGCCCTTTAAAATCCCCGAAGACGATGGGAATGACTTGACACACACATTTTTCAACCCCGACAGAGAAGGCTGGCTCCTAAAATTAGGTCAGTTGAATGACAATAAATGCGTGGATTGATTCTTCTGTTTTGTTCCAGCCTACCTTTCCTTCAAATCAACCTGTAAGCACTTTTATGCTTTAGGCAAAGTCATGCAAAGGACGAAGGGGAAGTCATGTTACTTTAAGAAATGTTTTTTGTTTTTTTTCACTGTAACCATAGAAAGATCTATTTTAGGTCCATTTATTCGAAGTTCCCTTTGAATTTATTTTAAATGTCTGCGGTTTAATCAAGCTGATGTGTAAAATAGAAGATTCAGTCTGTATACAAAAATTTCCTGTACTGTTTTATAATTCTGTAAATTATCCACTGCTTTTTAACTCTTGTTTTTGTATATGCAGTATGTCATGATATTTTTCTGTATCCAGCTTACAAGTACTTTCAGGTTAGGGCTCTTTTTTACTAGGAAATGCAATTGCGCTGGGGTGCAATCAGGTTTCTTTCCAATTTCCACCACCACGATTCTGCTGGGATTGCGGGAAGGGGATCCCGTTGGGTGTACAGCGCAATTGCTGTGCGCTTTGTGTTTGCAATTTGCGTTGGGGAAAAAAATTGAACAAGAAATTGGCTGGGAAAATAGCAAAGTATAGGAGCTCAATCAGAACAGAAAACGCGGCAGGACAACGATGGTGCTTGGGAAAATTGTGCCGCCAACTGATGGCACTAATGGGAATAGTCGCCGCAGTCTCCATTTGTTTTACTGTACCTAGCGCTTTGCAATCTGCTTGCCATTTGGATTGGATCAGCGAGCTCTAGTATTGGAAAAGGGGCCTACTTGTGTTTATCTTTTTCACGAAACAGCAAACAAAAGCACATTGTCAATATTGAATTATTAAAGGACATCTGAGGCGGGAAAAAAACTGAGATAAACAATTGTATCTGTCCTCCTTCTAAAAATGACTTTTAAAGTTATCCCACAGTTTTATTTTATATTTAAATCAACTTTTTAAGCTTTTACTGTTTCATGGCCTTTTCTCAATGACACATTAATTGAAGTACGCCAGGGCTAAAATATATGAACTATTGACCCTTTTATCTTTTTCCTGCTCTTAGAAGCCATTTACTGCCACGAAAGTGGTTTATGGCTGCAATTCCTTATAAGTGGGTATTAAGCTAGAGTCCGACCCGGTCCCGACCCGGACAGGAACTGTCACTTACATACCGAATTTTAAACTCTTTAAGGCAGAGAAAGAGAAAAAAGGAACACCGCCTAGTTATTTGTGTACTAGGCACTGTACATACCCATGTCTATCTCATCATGCCACATGTCACCTCGTAAGTCCTTTCATTTAAATATTGAATTATGCTTTGCAAATAGATTCTCCCGCCTCTGGATGCCCACCCTCAATCTGGAGATTGTTGAGTTAATTGAGGCGAATATAGAGGCAGCCGATTCATGCTTGCTAAGCTGCTGGATAATTATCTCAGCTCATTACATTCCAAGCCACAGTAACAGAGCTCAGCAATTTGATTTGTATCTGCCCAGTGCAGCATCACCAACTTGCACTGACGTGATCCTCAGTGGTGCCTCCTGTGTACTGCTGTACCCCACTGCTACACAAGTCACACGGCAACAGCAAATCTGTATTAATCACATCTTTTTACATGTTGTTTTTTTTTACTTTATAGACTGAACCATAATGAGGTGTGTAGTGTTTAAAAGCATTAGTGCATTATTATTATACCGTGCTGAAAAATTCAGAAGGGTTAACTTCTCTTGAAAAGAAAAATGTTTTTCTTTCAGCTGCTCTGTAACTTGTAAGCCAAAAACATTTTTTTTTTAAAAATCTAGTATATAAGTTTATATTGCTGTTGTGGTCGTTCCATGGAGGTTTCCACCCCCTGACCCTGTTATAGAGGGCACTGAGGCAAAAAAATAAGATCTATAGCAAATTTTATACATTGGTACCAGAAAGGAGGGTGAATTTACCAATATTGCTAGGTATTTTTCCTTATTTATGGAGAGATTTTCCCAAACCTTTTATTAAAGAGAACCCGAGGTGGGTTTGAAGAATATTATCTGCATACAGAGGCTGGATCTGCCTATACAGCCCAGCCTCTGTTGCTATCCCAAACCCCCCTAAGGTCCCCCTGCACTCTGCAATCCCTCATAAATCACAGCCACGCTGCTGACAAACAGCTTGTCAGAGCTGGCTGTATTTATCTCTGTAGTGTCAGTCTGCTGCTCTCCCCGCCTCCTGCAGAACTCCAGTCCCCGCCTGCATCCCTTCCCTCCCTGCTGATTGGAGGGAAGGGACGGGG